>NC_050078.2:61685915-61866802 GCF_009764565.3 Dermochelys coriacea | reverse complement strand
ATGGTTTCAGTTTAGGAATAAAAATTCATTATTGGTATTTGAAAATTTTCCTTGTTATATTAAAAAATTGACCACTGCTACTCCCTCCCCAATTATTGGATATTTAATCTCACACTCTTGCTTGGGTGAGGTCAAATTTTAAAACAGGAAACCCTATATCTAGCCTCGCCCATAGTTTGGAAATATGATCGGAACAGACCCTTTCTGCCCAGCATTTTGGAAGGATGGCTAGAAATAGTGGACAGTAGATTAGACATGAGTTTGCAATATCAGAGCCAGTAGGATTTCTATACACTAGTCACAATACCCCACAGATCATTCACATCTGAGCACCAGAAATGTCTAAGAATCCAGACAGAAGCAACGCATAAATAGAGCTAGAGGACCTGGGTTCAGAGGAAAGACTGAAGAAATTATACATGCACAGTTTGGCAATTAAATATAGTATGTGAAAGAAAACACCTGCAGTATTCCAAGGGGATACAGCTCGATGGGAGATGAAATTGAACAAAGGAAAGTCTAGATTAAATATCGGCAATAATTCCTCAAGCATCAGGTTTATTAGACTGTAGAGCTATTTCCAAGAGTAGAAATGAAAACCCTAGCACCTGACACATTTAAAAGTAAGCTACACCAAGCACCCTAAATTTAGTGCAAGGAACAATTCTGGACGACACCTTGGGATGGACAAAATAGACCTTTTAGGTTATCTTGCTTTCTTCTACTCAGTCCCGAGGTCAGTGATGCTAAGGTGCTTTGAAGGAAAGGTGCTTAGGCTCCAACGGAAGAGGTCAACCCTATTGCAGTAGCTGTACACTCCCGCTACCTAATTTGAATTGCAGTAGCCTGGCAGGGGACTGCAGGCCTTTGGAAGAGTGGGCTAACAAGAATTATTAGAAGAGGTGAGGACTACAGAGTGAGACTGAGTTCCTCAGAATGCATAGACTCACCCACTGAACTCCCCACCTATATTGCCTCCGTTTGGTTCAGGTGTGGGCATCCAAAGAGGCTACACCACCAAAACAAGGAGGAAGTTCACTTTAATACTGAATACAACTCTTGAGATTCAGCAGAAGAAATTTTAAAACTACATCTATAAAGCATTACAACCTGTCATGGGATTAAGTAGCTTCTTTGTATTTACGTCTCAAACTAGTGGATCTTAATTATTTGTTACATAGCCACCCATGACTGCACTTCTACAAAGAATGACAGACTCAATAAAATGGATTAAAATAGCCCAGTTTGCACAGCAGTATTGTGAAGTGTAAATGCTCTAAGAATCACCTCTTCTACAAACTTCTTAACCCTCTTAATACTGAGCTAGTATAGAACTATTAACATTTCAGCCTATAGTTAGTACATTCTGTTAATCAAACCTGAGATTATAGATTTGTTCAAGATTACTGATTTGTAGAATTTAATCGGATGTTTACAGAATCTATGCCCAACCCTATGAACATGAACTGATGTATTGCTCACACCTGCGAGTCATTCCATTGCAGTTATAACAGTAAGCTCAATGAGCTGGTTCAGGAAAGCATTCCCCTTCGGGGCAACACTTGCGTGCTTTCCAGAATTAGGGCCTTCAGCTGGTTCACAGGATCAGGCCTAACAGTATATTTAATTTGTTAGTCTCTAAGGTGCCACAAGTACTCCTTCTCTTTTTGAGTATATTTAATAAAGAGTCTTAGCATTTCCTCCAAATAAAAGATCAGATTTTTAATATAGCCCTTGAGAAGAAAAAAATTTAACCAAGTCTCAAACTCTACAGTACTGTAGTCCATACATAAACATACTTCTTCAACTAAGTAACCTACAAGATGAAACCTTTTTCTAGTGGATGATAGCTATATATGAAATCTCAAGAAAGAACATTTAAAGATAATGGGTAGGATTTTCATCAGAGCCTAAGGGAGTTAGATGGCCAACACCCACTGAATTCTATTAAGACACAACTATCTTAACCCAGAGTAATGGGAGATCACTCACTGACTATCCCTTCCTAGATTGTCCGAATTTTTTTTTTTTTTTTTTTTTTTTTTTTTAAAGGGGATGGAATTCTATTGTTTTAATCCTTTGCATTGCAGGAGAACTCTGATTTTTAAGACATTAAAGAGGCTCCTTATCAAAATAGTCAATTCAGTAGGCTACTTAAAAGCCCATATGCCATTTACATTTAAAAATTTATAATATTTGTAGTTAAAGCAGGTATTGAAGAAAAGCTTTGCTTAGATGAATATCTAGATTAATCAAAGATCTTACTGGGTGCTTTCTGAATTAAGGCCTCCCCCCAAACATTTTAAATAAGAGGAAAAAGATAGTTTAAATGGGGTTTTTGTGTGTGTGTGCTGGTGGTGGGAAGATAGGTGGATGATAGAAAAGATAAAGTTTCAAAGATTGCACAAGATGAGTATGATACACAGAAAATAAAGATTATACTGATGCAATATTACCCACATACTTTTTTTTGTCCTTAACTTGGACAATGATCATATAACTCTTTGAATGCTGGCATTTCCCAAATGAACACTTACTATGATATTAGATAATTCTTCACAGTACATAAAAATAAGACTACCAAAAATAATTACCACCACTGAGGCTTGCAACATTAATCGATAACATTGATAATCTAACAAAAATTTTATTGGAAACAAAATTATTCTAGGTTTCAGAGTAGCAACCGTGTTAGTCTGTATTCGCAAAAAGAAAAGGAGTACTTGTGGCACCTTAGAGACTAACAAATTTATTTGAGCATAAGCTTTCGTGAGCTGTAGTTACAGCTCACGAAAGCTTATGCTCAAATAAATTTGTTAGTCTCTAAGGTGCCAAAACTATTCTAAGCACTTCCCCAAACTGTAAGTGGAAGTTACTGAATACTGCTAACTGTTGAATCCAGTTTATAAATTACTAGGAGATGAGTCAATATTCAGCTTTTTTTTTTTTAAATACTTATGTTTACAGTGCTGACTTAACTTTCCTTTTAAGTCCACCTCACAGGTGAGCAATATTTTTTAGTTTCTATAGGTATCACTGTGGCCTCCAATGGTTAAACAAAAGACAGAACACCTACAAAAGGGCCTTGAAAAATTCTTAGTGTTATAAAGCAACTATGTATTCAGACTAGCGTGATCTGAATTCATAGTCAGAACTGCGTCATGTCACAGCTTTACTTTCTAAAACAAAGTTAAATAAATAAATTGTAGTGTAAAAAGACTAAAGAGAACTTGTATTTTGATAACTATTTTTCCTCTACAAGAAGAGCAGAGGGGATGGTATCCAAGAGCACTATTAGCTTGAAGAGTCATCAAAAGTAAAAATTTAAATCTTAGAAGAAGTGCAGTGCACTAATTCCGTGTCCACTGCTCAGTGTGGACTCCAAACCAGCCACAACTCAGACAACTACAAAAAAACCTGTATAATTAATGCAAGAAAAATCGAAAGAAAATAAGTTAAACAAAAACAAGTGGAACACCAGCTAAATTCTTCCTTACTTATAGCTCTCACATACAAACTACATCTTTTATTTACAGCTTCCTTTTACAGATTAAGCAAAGTATAGTGCTGCTTGCAGACAGACATTATTGAGTAGCTAAGAAAACTGACTGCTGCTGGTGCACGAAAAGACAAATTGAAATTTGTAAAAGTAGCACCTTTCATTCTCAAGGGACCAGATGCTCAGCTATGGCCAAACTGCACAAAGTGCAAGTAGTGTGTAAATGTGATTTAACACTCACCTTTGTACTCCCATGATGTTGCTGCTGCTTTGTGAAGGGTTGGTCCCTTAGCGCCAAGACAGAGCATTATGAGGGCAACTCTAATTTATACCAGTAGCTAACATTCGTGAGGCTTAACTAATGCTTGTAAAGCACCGAAATCCTTGCATTAAAGTTTTATATATTCATATTATCATTAATACAAATGCCCGCATCTCTCCAATTTCTAAACCCACATTACATTTTGTGGAGGTTGACCAGTTTCCCTGATTTTCTTAACATGGATACAAATGCTAAAATTTTCACCAGTTCAAAAATTAAAACTTTTACATAAAATACCTAATACAAATAAAGATTCTTTCAAAAACTTACATGTGAACCTCTCTGCACAAATGACAACAGAAAGACTTATATTCTGGCCAAGCATTACACAGAACATTAACTTTCTAAATTTCTCCACTTTGATTCTGCTAGTCAAACAGTCTTGCAATTTTAAAAAATTCCAAATATACACATTTAAGATCTTAAATGTACAGTTATAAAACCATCACTCACACTACTCCCAAGCAAATTCATTTGAAAATTCATTATAACCCCTCTTAACTCTAATAAAATCACATTCAAAACTGTGATTCTTCCAAACTTCTGTCTCAATAACTCTTCAAAATCTCTTACTTTTGAAATTACAATAGACAAATCTACTTCACATTCACATACACTTAATACTTCCAGACTATCCTTGGTATTGTTATTGTATCAGTAACTAGTTAATTTTTTTTTTCCATGTAGACTTTCTTCCCATGTCCATAACTCATTGCAAAGTGGGGAGGCGGGGGGAGGGAATGAGTGACAGAGAGAAATGGGGTTAAATATCATACTGACAAGTACCACAGAGAAATCTTTCCATTTCCCCATCATTTCCAGATGATTTGATCTGTCACAGCGATTAGTGTTTTAGTTATACATAATCTCATCTCATTTGTTCACTGATCAGATATAATTTGGAAGTAATGGTTAAAACAAGCAACACAGTATTTTTAGATTAGTTAGTAATAAGGTCATTAAAATATTCAGTGTATAAAAGCATGATATAGGGTCATTACTTTCTTTATGAAATTAAGAATGGGAAGCTGGTTTAAGAAAAATGTGCCTTGGAAAGAGTGATTACTACTTCTTTAGATAATCAAGAAATATTGCACTAAAAGTGAATGAAATTAGATTACACGGTATGGGGTGCCTCCGGTAGTTCAACAACTCCCCAATCCTAGGGGAAATCTGGCACTATTTAGAAAAGATACAACACATACTCACTTCCATAAGTAATAAAATAAGGAAGAAGAGGGGAGAGGTGTCTGAGAAATATTAACTAAATCAACTCTGTATCTGCACTGGAAACAGACAAATCTTGTTTTCAATTACTACCACTTCCACAAAAGATGTAAGGGAACAATATTTTCAGAGTCTTATTCCCCAAAAAATTAACCCTTTGCCCTGAAGGTAAGGTTTTCCCACTTGAGCTTTGGAGTACTATTTTTGTTGTTTATACTATATGCAGGGCTGTGATGTCTTCCTCTCCCACATATGTACCTGGATTTTTCTACTTACATTTCCAGGTATATGAATAGGGCTAAACCAGGTTACTTGTTTGACAAATACAGAGTCAAGAAACAAGGTATGGTAAATGTAAATTATGATGCAAAGTTTTTCAGGTCATCTTAATTAGAAATTAGACATTTTGGTTTGCAGTAATTATGCTATTAATGAAACAGAACAACTCAATCTTGACAGACATGGAAATGTGATTCTCATTCCCTCTGTATTAATACGAGGCCTTAAAACTTGTAAGATTTCTAAATGTGTGTGTTGCTATGCCAAACAAAGAATGTTCTGCAGCAAATATTCACCATATTCCAATTCCTACGAAGTTATAATTCATTGTTGTACTTCAGTTAAACAATTTCTGACAATCAAGTATGCCATTGAGATGCTCCCTGCAGAACAGTCTAAAAGGGATTTTCTCAGGAGCCATGCAATAGAGGATTATTTATAATCATTTACAGTAGTACACAGCAAGCTGATTGGTCTGAAGAATATATCTGAAGTCATAACTCTCAACTGTCTGAATTTTATCAGTATATTTGCAATTGAAGGAATTTTCAGTATATTATCCTGGAATTACAAAGATGTAAATGAGAATGGGATATTTTCCTTGAATTTGAGTTAATATCGTCCAAGCAAGAGAGGAACATCTAGCATTATTCACCTGTATATATATCATATCATTTGTGTTTTAATGCACTTAAAGGTCTTTTTCTGAAACTCAGTTCCAGCATATAATCTAGAAAGAGTGCCACTGCTATCAAATCAATGTGATTAGGAAAAAAGTAATAAAACCAATTGTGGGTTAATTTGCATGTTTGCATATGATAATTACTGTACCTCTACCATATGTTGGTCTTCAACTGACTGTCAAGGATAAGTCCCTGAAACACTCATCAGAAAGTTGAGAGATATGTTTAGAGTGACCAAAAGACTAAATAAATTTCTGGAATCCATGAGAGAATTCAGAAGCAGCAATCACTTGGAATCTTGAGTGTTATATTCAGTCTCTCCTGATGAAATCTGGCTGAGCCGTTTGCTTGATCCCCACAGCTTTCGGGAAAGCTGACCTGAGCGCATCTGTTTAAAGTAATCCAGAGAAACAAAAGGAGGGGGAAGGGATAAGGGGGATAAATTAAAAGAGGAACTTCAGACATTGATTCTGGAGAAGTGCAGACAATAAAAGGTACTGAACAAACACAAAATTATACCAACAGAAACAAACAAAAAAGGTAACATTTTGGGATGATTTTTGGATTGGCACAAAAGAACAAAAAGACAAATGTTGATCATTATCTTTTCCACTTTTGAACAGTTAAATGGACACTGTCAGGCAAGTTAAGTCTAATATTTTACCTACTTTAAAATTGTTCTTATTTTGTGGGGAGGTGGTTCTAGATTCTAAATGGCTATTTTGTTAAAAAGAAAAAATGATTGCCAAGTGGAAATGAACAAAATTAGTAGGAAGAGCATTTTATTTTAAGAGGGAATTACTAGAAATGAAGAGTACTTGATAACGTCCTGTAAGTGATGGACTATTGCAGGGCAGCGATGGAAAATGGGAAAAAGAGATGGAGAGGAGTTCTCATGATGCCAAATTTGTAGACTTCCACTGAGCCTGGGTGAAGTGTTCAGTGCAAGAATTATTAAACAAATGTAGTCTACAGTGAATATTCCGTAAGTAAAGACAAGTAATAAGCTGTTCAAAGTGACAAGTAACCAAAGGCAATGTTAAATCATGGATCTAGAGAATTTGTATCGTATTTGAATATCTGACAGTATTCTGTCAGAAACTGTTTCAATTAACTTCGTAACTAGCAGACCTGGGATTGACCAGTGGTGATCCTATTCTGGCAATAGACCAGAATATAAAATCCCTTATGGTTAAAGAAAATCATCCTTTAATGGCACAAAGTTCAGAAAAAGTTTCTGATACTCATTTCAGAAACTAAGTTTCTCGTCAGAAGTCTGGCACTTTGTAACTATATATTGAGCAGCTAAACAGAATCCAACAAATCATCAGTGGTGTCATCTCGAACAGGGAACGATCCTGCAGTGTTCTAAGCAACTATATAGTTTTCTAAACCAGAACACAAATTCATTGTACTCCGTCTCTGATTATATTGTCAAAGCATAAAGACAAAATGTCAACCTTATTCTCGACAGCACTTTACTATTATGTTCAATAAAATATGTAGAAAGAATCTCCATTTGTTCTAAGGCTAAATATAGTATCCCCACTGAAGCCCAACTCGTAACAGAGTACCTTCTGTAGGAGGAATTTGGAAGTCCTTAATTTCTTATTTCCATATTTTACTTGTCAAACAAAACAGTTAATACCTTTTAAACACAATAAAATGATTTTTACAAATCGGAGGAAACAGGAAAATATGGGATAAATGTTGCTCTATTGTTTTTTAATCTGTTTATACAGATATTAATCCTCCAAATTCTCTGAATTATAAACTGAAAACACCAATAAAGCTGTGGAAAAAACCTGCATATCCTTAGGAGGAATCGAACCCTAGGAACACAGGACAGTGGGGAAGTCAGATTTCTTTGTTCTTAAATTTACTTTAAGTCTCAGATAATGAATAACAAATTCTAGCCTAGCAAAGTTTTTCTAAGACTGGAAAATCTTTATAAAAGACTGATGATTTTTAAAAAGCTATCACAAGAGTCTCTTATTTACAACACAAGAAGCTATCCATTAACTCTATAATAGAAAAAGTTGTTTAACTTGAAATTGCTGGAAGTTTTGCCACTGATTTTAATAGAAGCAGGATCAGGCTCTCATTCTATGAAGATCCTAAGCAGGATATATTTCAGTAAACTCTATGTTTCCTTAACTAGAAAAATTTCAGATACTTAGAACCAAGATGCCAGTATGTTTTCAAAATTAATAAAATATATGTTACTTTAATGCCTACTTTTCTAGCAAATACTGAAGGTCAAGCAGAGCTTTCCTTAATTTAAGTCACCCTTCTGGCTGTAACAGTTAACAATAGGAGCTTTCAACTTAAAATATACTGTAGCCTAAGTATATCAGAAAGCCTAACCCTGCCTCTCCATAATATATTGGTGAAATACTTTGACAGAGGTGTTACAAGTAGTAGTTACTGTGAAACCCGTTTTAACATGACAAGTGGGTATTGCTATTTTACATACGGATGCTTTGTAACTGATAGTGCATATGCAGTACCTACAAATTTACATCCACCGTAAGGAGCACAGAGCATAGGGGAGGCTACACAGGGTATCTTTGTGCAGTTACAGTGAGAGAGTCTGAATGGTGAGAAATATGGAATTTTTCAAAAAGGGAGGCAACATATAGTAAAGGATATCTGACAAAAGCCAAAACTTAAAAGAAAGTAGCTCATTCTTTTTTGTTTCCAATTTTCTTCTGGGAAGTTACTTCATCATTTATAACGAAGGTATCACATACTATTCAGAACTTGTTTCTGAGAAGTGACAGACAACACTAGCACATTCAGAAAATGTTATTCTGTCCTCTTGTTTATTCGACTGTGATAAAGTCTGCAGGTTAGTCCAACTGAATCTGCTTTTTCCCCATCTGCGTTCCCTATATGCTCATTTCTTATAGAGAAATCTCTATGCATAGAGCCGTCTCAAAAATTATTTCTTCCCCCCTGAAAACTCAAACTTCCTCTTAAGTTTGCCCTGCCATAGAGGAGACCTCTTGCTCAACTGGAAAGCAGAAATAAGTGAATTTCCCACTGTTCGGTAGACAAAGTTCTTGATGGTGGGTTTTACCTCAGCTGGCTTGCCAACACCAACGACAATCAACTTGCCATCCTCCAAGCCTACAAGGATGTGGCTGTATTCTTTGGTAACAGAAATGCAGTGAATCGGCAGTCGCATGGCTAAGGGGGAGATGCTGAGATTCAGGCTGAAATAAGCAAAACCACACAAAAAATGCATTGAATATTTAACTGCTATCCATTATACATAATGGACGGAGCCATACTACAGCTAAACTCACTGAGAGTGAACTCAGATGCATTAAAAAACAGGGTTTCACTGTAAATCCCAATCTGTTTCAATACACTATAATTCAAGTTACAGTGAACTTCTTTCACATAGAGCAGGGGTGGGCAAACTTTTTAACATCTGGGTATAAAAATTGTACGGTAGGCCATGAATGCTCACAAAATTGGAGTTGGGATGCGGGAGGGGGTGAGGGCTCTGGCTGGAGATGTGGGCTGGGGGGGCAGAAATGGGGAGTTCAGGGTGTGGGAGGGGGCTCTGGGCTGGGGCAGTGGGGTGTGTAGGGGTGGGGGCTCCAGCTGAGGGTGCAGGCTCTGGGGTGGGGCTGGGACTGAGGGATTTGGAGGGCATAGGAGGGTGCTCCGGGCTGGGACCGAGGGGTTCAGAGAGCAGGAGGGGAATCAGGGCTGGGGCAGGGTGGGGTGTTGCAGGCTCTGGGATGCAGGAGGGTGCTCCTGGCTGGGACAGAGGGCAGGAGGGGGATCAGGGCTGGAACACAGGGGGTGCCTCAGGGGTGCAGGCTTCGGGTGGCGCTTACCTCAAGTGGCTCCTGGAAGCAGTGGCATGTCCCCCACTCTGGCTCCCACGTGGAGGCGTTGCCAGGCAGCTCTGCTGCACACTGCCTGTCTGCAGGCGCCACCCCCATCTCCCATTGGCCGTGGTTCCTGGCCAATGGGACCTGTGGGGGCAGTGCGCGAAGCAGAGTCCCCTGGCTGCCCCTAAGCATAGGAGCTGTAGGCGAGACATTCCGCTGCTTCCAGGAGTCATGCAGAGTGGCCCCCTGACCCTGCCTCCCAGCTGGAGGGCAAACCTCAGACCCCACTCCCGCATGGGAGCTCAAGGGCCGGATTAAAATGGCGGGTGGGACTATCTGGCCTATGGCCTGTAGTTTGCCCACCCCTGACATAGAGGGTCAGATCCCATCCCCAAGGTATAGCCTTAGTAACAGGGTTGTGGCACTGGGGACAGAATCAGTAAAGAAAGAGTAGAGTAACAGGAGAGCAGACTTAGTGCTACAGTTACCCCTGTAGCAGGTATGTTTCCTCCTTCTGGAGGCAAAGGCCAGTGAATCTGCATAGCAGAAAGAAGAGGGGATTTTAAACTGAAGTTACAGCTGCACACCATAAGCTTGATGCTGCCAGGAGCTGAGCCCACAGCTCCCACTGACTTTGATGGGACTCACGGATACTCAGTATCTTGCTGGATCAAGCCCCAAGTCTGCATCCAACTCTGTCCCTTCCCAGATATTGAGAAGGACATTCCCAGTACTGGGATAAGGGCTGTCAGTGCAGTCATGCACCAGAAGTGGCATTTCCAGCTGACAAATAGGTCTTTTCTGCCCTTCGGTGTCCAGATAATCCAAATAGGGGCCTGGAGAATAAGGGACTCGGCTGTAATTTTGTATTTCCTTTGCAAATTGATTTTCCAGTATTGGGACAGGGCAATGAGAGAATAGCCATCTGTGACCTCTTTTGAAAAAGAATGACAAGTCACACTCTTCATGATTTCCACATCATACACCAATACCTATATGTAAATAAACGATCATGCTGGTGCAGTACATCTTATCTGCAGTGATAATCAACTGATGTCTGTTACCTGTAGAGATCTCGTATGGAAAGGAATCCCTGTAGGCTCCCCATCACAATATATTCGCCAGTCACACACATGTCTGACACTTCCTCCTTTAGACTCTCAGAGCCCAAATACTTCCCGTTCACAGAATAGAGATGCAATGCATTCTTATCCTGAAGAGATTAAAAAGAAATTACTCATGGAGGATTGAATGGATTAAGGATTTATTACTTATACATTCATCTTGTTAATAGGAATTTAGCCAAGGTTGGTAGTAACTAAAGCTGTTGGTATCTGATGGCAGTTTGTAGAATTAAGTACAGGTTGAACCTCTCTAATCCAGCACTCCCTGGTCCAGCAACGTCCGTGGTCCGGCATAGGCGCTGAATCCATGGGTGCTCTGGGGCAGGAGCACCCACGGGGAAAAAAATCAGTGGGTGCAGAGCATCCACTGGCTCCAAGCTCCCCCATCCCCCTATGTTTATTGTGTGCCAGCAGCCCTGTGCTTACCAATTCCTCCCTCTCCCTCCCAGCGTTTCTGGAGCACCGCAAAAAGCTGATTCGCGGCGTTCAAGCTCCAAGAGGGAGGACGACGACCTGGGGCCAGTGACTGGGACCCTGGGCGAGGGGCTGGCAGCTGGGGCTGGCATTGGGGAATCCACTGGCACTCTGCGTTGACCTCCCGTGGTTTGGTAAATTCTCTGGTTCGGCACCAGTCAGGTCCCGAGGGTGCCGGACTAGAGAGGTTCAACCTGTATTTATTTATATTTTTACTGCACTACATTCTGATCTATGGGCATGCTTGACAAACTTAAAAATACATTCATACTTAAACAGCCTCTCGCACTCATCCACAGATAGCACTACCCCAGCAGCAACATGAATATAACAAAAAATTAATAAGCCCCACCAAACAAACGAGAGTCCCCCTTCCCAGCCTCACCCACCCTCCCAAATCCGACAGGGCAAGGAGCAAAGTTGGGCCTTGCAGCATGTCCTGAAAGTTAACAAACGCAGAATGTTAACATTAGGTACACACCTCTTTCCAATTCTTAGCGCAATTACACAAGCCTTCATCAAAAGAGGCATCCCTACACTGAATAGGCAGTGAGAATGAATTACACCATGAACCCTAAAGGTTGTCCCTCTAGGTCAGGTTGTCCCTCTCAATTTTTGAGAAACATTGGTGTATCTGTGGGGCAGCTTGCACACAGAATTTCCTAAGAAACTAGCTCTACTGCAAAAAAAACCCCCCCAAAACAAAAAAAACTGGTACATTTGTTTAGTTTTTACAGCAAAACATACACCAGCATTCTATGACCTTGGGTTGAAACTTGTGAAGTACCTTGAGAGTAGTCTTTCCTTCTATACTGGTGTGGACAACTATGTGTCCTTCCCAGGATACAGCCAGGTTGGGAACAGTCAGCAGAAGGGAACTCTCACACGGTGGTCGCAAAGTCCTCATGTACTGACCTTTCTGAATAGTATGAATAATCACAGTGCTATCCTGTTAAGACAAAAAACAATGTTATTTCTTCACAGTAATATTCACATAAGGTAATTATTTGGAGCAAGGGAACAGAACATTTTAAAAGATCTTAAGGTGTAGTAATAGTTATTGAAGAAGAAACTACAGGCACCAGACAGGAATCAGGGCCCCACAGTGCTAGGCATTGTACACAGATAGTGAAAAAACCCAATCCTTTCCCCTTAAGAGTTAGTCTCAGCATATGAGGAGACAACAGGTGGAGAAAAAACAAACAAAAGCGGGGGGGTGGGGGAAAGGTAGCAGTGAAACAAATCATATTTCATAGAGTAAGTAGCAGTCACAGGACACCCCTGTGTAGCCATTATCAAGTGTTTTGGAGACATCATGGCAGAACAGCAAATTTTAAGGAAGACAAAAGAGTGGCTTTGCAGATCCTTTATGGGGAGCCTCCTCATGCCTGAGGGGTGGAATGGGACAAAATGCAAAGGTGCTTGAGGTAGAATTGCATTATTTAGTGATGAAAGTTGGCCATCATCGGCAGAGTGGAAACAGAGGTCAACAGTTTCATAGAGTTGGAGGGTAGGGTGTGGCTAAACTGTGGAGAGCCTCTGAGGTAAAGACAAGTAGTTTGTGTTTGCTGAGGCAGAAAACAAGTTCTGTAGCATGAGTATTCCTACAGGAAACTGGATTTCTTCGGATGGTTGTACACACTTCAAACATTCACCTGTGCAAAAGAGCTGTGGCCTACTCTGAGAGCAGTATGAGTAACTGAATTATGCAGTGTGTGTGTTGACATGGTGCAAGACTTGCTCTTTACCCAAAAGGGAAAAGAGGAAACTAGGAAACAGTAACATTTTTTCCAGCTACACTAATTCCAGTAGTAAATATTACTCCTTTGAAGGGGGAAAATTACGAAGATGCTTACCCTGGCTCCAGATACCACCATGTCCAGTTCAGTGCTGATGCCAACGCTGGATACCTCATCAGTATGTCCATACAGAATCTGCAAGGGTTTAGGTGACAGGCCTACAGGAACTCCTCCCTGATATCAACATAAAATGATACATTTATAGATTTTCTCACAGTTGAAGAATACATACAAAATATCTTTATCATCATGTGCATTGGATGTACTTGATGTAGGCCAAACATCACACTTTACTTCTATTGTTGCTCACATTTACAGCCGCCTAAGTCAGCTTCCCTTTTTGTGCCTCAGTTTATTAAATCAAAAGGATGAATTAAATGATGAATTAAATTCCTTTGATCTTTGAGTTCACAGTCTTCTTCATAACGTAATTAAAGTGAAGACTATTTTGCATAAAAATTATATCAATTTTGTCTCATATCCTGAGGCAACAGAGACACAGCCAATCTGATTCTGCTTTGTGAGATATATAATAGAAAGTTGTTTTGTGAAAAATATTGTCAATGTATAGCTTTCATTAATGGAACTCCAACACTCTAAAACAATTTGGTACTTCCATTTCATTTTTAACATAATATAATTATATTCAAAACCACTTTAAGTGGGGTCTGTTTCAGCATGCAAGTGCCCAAAGAGATGGGTATGAAAACAATTTCTCTTCTGCCTTATAGTATGGAGAGATGAATGCCAACCAAAACACTGAAAATATGAGGCACACATGACAGTGCTAAGAAGCAAGAAGATATATCAGAACACTACGAGGGAGGGAATCAATTACATGGGCCTTAAACCACCCAAGGATTCTCCCACACAAAAAGTGGCTTAACTGTTTTCTGGGGATTCCTTTGAATCTGTCTGGGATTGGGCAAAAGAAGCAGTCTTAGCAAGGGCCTTAGTCTGACCAAGTAAAATAAGTAAGTAGACCTCGTCAAGACTTTCCCATTGGAATGATTTTCCGATGGAAAATGCAGTTTCTGCAAAACCAAAAAGTTTTCCACAAGAAAATTTTGATTTTGCCAAAAATTTCAATTTTCTGTAGGGAAACCCTAAATGAAATATTTCATTTCAGGTCAGTTTAACTTAGATTGGAATATTCCGGTTTTCTTAATTGACCAGAAACAATTAGTTTTGAGTCAGTTCAACAAAACCTTGAACTAGCAGCACATTGTCTAAAGGGAGTTGTAGTTCAGGCCTCCAATTCTCTCCAATGGCTGGGCTCCCTGGAGGACTACAGCTCCAGAAATACAGATTTCTCTGTCTGAGCTGCATAGTGAATCATGGGAGTTACATGATTACATGCATTATAAGAGATGTAATCCAGCCAAGGATCATGACCCATATGGAAGAATGGGTGCATCTGTCTCCTATTAGGTAATGCATCACTATGGGGATTCATTTCAATCAATAATGTCAAAATCTTGACATTTCTTAATCAAAAATTTTCATAATTTCTGTACTGACAAAAACTTCAAATTTTAAAACTTTTAGTCCCAATTTGGCACAAAAACAAAACGCTAAAATGTCAGAATTTGCTGTTAGATGGAAATTCCAAATTTCACTTAGCTGTAGTCATATGGCTTCAACAAGAAAGAGTTCTACCCTCAACTTTCTGAGGTTGGCTCCATTTGCGCCAACTACTTTCTTTCTGAAAGCAGCTGTAAATATTCTCAGTGTATAATGCATGTCAAACATGTGGTATCCTGCTAAGTGACAGCAGGATTTCTTATTCACTGCATACAACTGTCAGAGTATCTGGTTACATGCCAATGCACTGACATTAAAGCATGCTAGCTGGATTTAGCCACAAATGACTCTTATACAAGACACAAGAAGATAAAATCAGGCATATTGTCCACAAGACACAGCAGGAGCTGTAGCTTGTAACACTTCCATTTTCCCTAATAGCCTTAATATATGCAGTGTGAATGTTGAGGGGCAGAGTTCTGCAAAGAACATCTGGTAAACCTAAATAATCAAGAGGTATCATAGAACTGGGCTAAGTTTATTAACTCATAAAACTGGTAGCCTGTTGGTACATCAGCATAAAGACAATGATGCCAAAAGCCACAACTGCTAAATTAATTTGTTTGTGTGTGCAGTCCACTTTCCTCCTTTCCTCTCTTGCTTTCACGTATACCAAGCTTTCAAAAGTGTAACCAGGATGTTTTCCTAGTTAAAAAGTTGCCTTTTATAAAGAAGAATGAAAACTTATGATAAAATTATCTTTCCACTATCATCACGTTGGGGTCTTCTTTTATTTAGATCCTGCCATTTCGTGCTATGTTTAACATTGGTAAAGGCCACCTCACACTTTAGGGGCTTAAATTAGCACATTAAAAATTATATCTACCTTCCGTTTGTGAAATCACAAGTCAGATATTAAAGCTTTCTAAGATCCTGGTTTAGTGCCAGGCTGGACATTACTAGTCCCCTGGCTAACTGCTTAGTTACTGTAATGGGGCCACCACCTCCAGTGATCCCCTTCATAGCCAGGGTGGGGCATTTCTGCCTCAGTTTCTCTCCCCTCAGGACTCCTCAATAAATTTGACATAAGCTTTTCTCTTGGCCAATGATACCCTGGTTTATTATCACAGACCATTCAAAGTAAAGTTATCAAAGTCCAAAACAAAGTTAGAGATGCATATATTGCTCCTTCCCTGCTCTTCATCAAGCCACTCCCAGGCATTCCTGCCTGGAGTCTTCCCTGCTTTGGCTGGCCACTCCCAGCTCTACTGAGCTGGCATTTTTTCTCTTTTGTCTCAGGGTCTTCTGCAGGAGCCTTCTGTTCTTAGTATCTCAGGATCTCCTACAAGAGCCTTCCTCCTCTCTGCAGACCTCTGCTGAAGTCTCTATGCATATGTCTACACTTCAGTTAAGACACTGTGATCAAATGCACCCCATGTTCATACCGACACACCCCTGTAATAATCTTTGTACTAAATATGCCTTGTGCCATTTGATAACTAGTGACTCGCTAGTCAATAATGTCATGGTGAAATGTATGTAGCAACATTATATCCCAAGTTCTGAATTCCTCCTGTATGATTTTGGTAACACATATTCAAAACCCATGTAGCCCCAATTAGGCAGGAGTGTTTAAGCAGGTCTATCTTAAACAAAGGAATGTGAGTTTACCTCAATGTAAGTAGTAAACACGGTCCTTAAGATAGCAAGAAGGAGACGAGGAAAATCTGCATTTCAGCATACAGGGGAGAAGAAAGAGCCTGAGGGCACCTTCACCCAGACTCCACATTGCCTTCCTCAATGTTTGAATAAACTTCGCATTGAAGATTAATGCTCAGAAAAACCCACTTCAAAGGGGGACTGGACTATAAAAGTGAGGAGCAAACACACCCCAGGTGTTTTCTCTCTCTCTCTCTCTCTCTCTCTCTCATCTAAGACAACAAAGGAACCAGCCTTTGGACTTTGGGAGCGGTTCTTACCTGAGAATTTGGTCAACCCTGTTGCTGGGAACATGTGGCAAAAATTCTACCTTGAACCAAGTCTAGTTTGTTAAGTTTTAGTTACCAGAAAGTGTTTTATCTTTATTTCTCTTATAACCATTTCTTTCTGTAATGCCTTACATTTGTACTCACTTAAAATCCATTTCTTTGTATTTAAGTAAACTTGTTTTATTCTTTAGTCAAACCTAATTCAGTGTTGTGTTTAAAGTGAATATTTTGGTAACGCCAATTAAAGTAGCAAAGTGTTGTACATTGACCCCTTACAGCAGGGGTAGGCAAACTTTTTGGCCCAAGGGCCAAATCATGGTTGCAAAACTGTATGGAGGGCCGGGTAAGGAAGGTTGTGACTACCCAAACCAGCCTGGCCTCCGCCCACTTCCCACCCCCCCTCAGAACCCCGACCCATCCAACGCTCCTTGTCCTCTGATCACCCCCTCCCGGGACTCCGCCCCCTAACCAACCTCCACTTCTCCCCGTCCCCTGACTGCCCCGACCCGTATCCACACCTCCAGCCTGAGACAGGCACCCACAGGACTCCCACGCCTATCCAACCCCCCCGCTCCCCTGTCCCCTGACTGCCCCAACCCCTATCCACACTCCCGCCTCTAACTGACCCCCAGGACCTCACCCCTATCCAACCCCCCCGTCCTCTGACTGCTCTGACCCCTATCCACACCCCTGCCCCCAGACAGGCCCCCCACGGGAATCCCACGCCTATCCAACACCCCCTGTTCCCTGACCACCTCCCCCCCGAACCTCCGCCCCATCCAACCGCTCTCTGTCTCCTGACTGCCCCCTGCCCCTTATCCAACTCCCCCCCCTTACCATGCTGCTCAGAGCAGTAAAGCCACAGCCTGGCCAGAGCCAGCCACGCCGCCGGTGCGCTGCCCAGCAGGAGCGGCAGGCCTGAGCACTGGCATCGCATCACGCTGAGGCTGCAAGGGAGGAGGGACAGTGGGGGAGAGGCCGGGGGCTAGCCTCCCCGGCCGGGAGCTCAGGGGCCAGGCAAGGCGGTCCCACAGGCTGGATGTGGCCTGTGGGCCGTAGTTTGCCCACCTCTGCCTGACAGGGACACTGAACCTCTAATAGCTGAACTGTGAAGGAGTGGGCTGGACAGTGCAGAACACCCGTTTTGGGGAAATTTCAAGACAGGGAACGTGTTGGGGTCAATGCTGCAAGAAGTAACCAAGGCTGCTGGAAGTCAGAGTGTGGCTGGTGGGTAGCTGGCCGGCTGCAGCTATATACAGGCACTCAGGGTGTGACCTGCATGCTGTTTGTGAGAGACCTAGCTTAGGAGCTATAGCAGCAGAACACTGTGAGGCACCCAAGTTTGCAGGCCGGTGGTGACAGTCCCTCACTACTGTGGGCTGCATCCTGGACTGTGAAACACCCTTGGCTGGCCTGAGTCAGCCGACTCAGGCTCATGGGGCTTGGGCTACAGGGCTGCTTAATAGTGGTGAAGATGTTTGGACTTGGGCTGCAGCGCAGGCTCCGGGACCCATCCAGGGGGGAGGGTCGAAGACCCCAGGCTCCAGCCTGAGAGAGAACACCTACAACTGCAATTCAACAGTCCCATAGCCTGAGCCCAAGTCAGCCGACACAGGCCAGCCCCGGGTGTTCAATTGCAGCGTAGATATAGCTTATCTCCCCCTGGTCTCTCATTACCCAGACCTCTCCGTTACCTATCCCAGAGGCCTGATTGAGTCATATGACCCAGAGGTCACATGACCTTCATTGTCCCCACCTGGGGAAGAGAGTTGGCTGCATGACAGATGGGGCTGAGACCCACCTCTCTTTAAAGAACCAGTCACCCAGTGACAGTTACAGATCAGCATTTCACGCTAAAGAAACAGAACACCAGAAGAGAGATGTGGTCTAGTACTGGGAGCACAAGACTAGAAATCAGGAGCTCTCGAGTTCTAATCCGGCCTTTGACACTAACTCCTGAGATGCTGGACAGGTCACCTTCTCTACTTCAGTTTCTCCACCAGTAAAATAGAAATAATATTTACTTACTTACCTCAAAGGGCAGTTACATATTGTCCGCAAAGAACCTTAACCAAATAAAAGTGCTCTAGGTAACATTATTAATGCTACTATAATAAATAGAGCAGAGATGCTAATAAGTACTTGAAAACCATGAAACAGTCTAAGAGAGATACTGAACTCATCATAATTTTCAGAAGTCCGTTTTACCCTGAAAACATGACAGACAGATCAAACAAATCAGAGAACAGCAACTCTAATGAGTCTAAACGTACTGGACTGCTAGATTGGTGAACAAAGCACTAAAGCAAAACCCTTCAGAAGGCTGCTTCTAAAGCTGTGCAGGTGTACTTACTTGCTGAACTATTTGCCATATCATACATGTTGTGTCTCTGGAACCTGAAATTAAATGGATTCCACAGAAATCTATAGCCAAACAGGTCACAATATCTATAAAGGAAAGAAAACAATTACCTTAACTTTGCATCTCAACTAAACATTTTATCTGGCTTTAAAACCAATTGACATTTGGTGGCAATGTGATGCTGTGCAGCATGCCAGCAATGTAGTTACATTTGCAAACAAACAAACTCTACAACAGGAATGTGGTATACATTTTCAAGACTGATTAGAGTCTAAGATCCTAGTTGTAATAATAAAGCCCTAGCCAGGAGCAGGACAAACATTAAACGTAATCATTATTATCTTATCTTAAAAAATAAAGATTGTTTTTAATACACACTAGACTATTATTGGAATTACTATATAAACACTTGAGAGAATATGTTTTCATTAGTCCTATTTGAACCACAGAGTGTGATGGCAAGAATGGCAGAAACTAGCTTATTCCTCATTGCAATGTGACCCAAGTACACTATTTTATTATCCTTTATAAAAGACTGAGCCTTGCAATAGTCAAAGTGTCAGATTTTTGTGTTACAAAAACCATGTATAAAATATGTAATTTCATAATTCAAAACTAAAATAGTGTACTTACCCATGTGTCTGACATGTTGTCCAATTAATTTGCCTTTCGTGAGCGATGTCACTCTGATGCTATTGTCCCAATGCCCTCCACTGAACATCAACTTTGCATCATGGGATACTACAAACAGTTTAGAGGTGATCTCTAGCCCTGGAGCGAAAGGACCACTTATGCTACGTTGGGTTCTGCAAACAAATTTTACAGTTAAGATTTTCCCTATGTTAATATTATGATCTATAAAGAATATGTACCTAGCAACACTGGGGTGACATCCTGGCTGCCCTAATATCAATTAAAAAATTCCCTTTCGGGGGGGGGGGAAGGGGGAGTGTGTGTGCGCGCGCGTCAGGATTTCATGCTAGTTCTTTATACAATATCCTACCTGGTTTGCGGCTCTGTGGATAACTTAAATCCATATTAAATATTTATACAAAAACTTTTCAAAATTCTGTAAAAAGACAAACCTCTTGTAAACAATCAAAAAGCGTGGTACAGTTTGTAATCTAAAGTGTGGTTCTATTGTGAAAAGGGACTATAAATGGTAGTTGCTTACTCAGGAAATCTACCCCTCCCATGTGTTCAGTCTCATATCTGTTCACTTTGATGACAAGTGTTTTAACTACTCTGGATTCCTGTTAATACAGTCGAGTTAACATATGTTAGGAAGAGCGAGAGTGAGCTCTATTCCTCTTAGTCCATCACCAACAGAAGGAGTTTATTAAATTCCAACCAGTTACCCTTGTGCAAACTCAGTGAATGCAATGGGAGTTGCACAGATATCACTGAAAACTTAACTGGAAGATACGAATTGCATAAGCATAAACGAGGCCAGATCTGCAGAACATTTATTATGAACGATGATGCAGGAGAATAATGAAGCAAGCTTGACTCTCAGATGCCAGGATGAGTTTGCAGGGCTGGCAGTTAGAAAAACATTTTAGTAAATTGGTTTGAAAGTCATTAATAGACAATGAAGACAGAACCTTACAATATCATTTGTATAGTCACTTTTCAGAGAACCACTGTAGTTTAATTTTTTTCCCGCTGAATGCATCCGATGAAGTGAGCTCACGAAAGCTTATGCTCAAATAAATGTGTTAGTCTCTAAGGTGCCACAAGTACTCCTTTTCTTTTTGTGAATACAGACTAACACGACTGCTACTCTGAAATCTGTAGTTTAATTAATATTAGGGGATGTCAAAGCCTTGAAAAATGTAAAGCACACTATATAGATATTATGTTTTAATTAAAAATCACAGATAATGAAAGCAGTGCTATCGAATCACTATAGAACACGACTCTGTACCTATCCTACTTTGACTCATACTATTTTTATAACAGAGTTCACTACTGCATCTTTCCTCCTCTTTACTTACTTGGGATTTGTCACAGTTGGATCTCTGATGAACGTAAAATAGTTGGAGATATTTCTATCATATGGTAGCCACCCGTGGGTTCCAATAATGCAGTTCAGACTCGCTATCACCTGAAAAAGTAAGTTGGATAAAAATCAATGAAATTGTGTAATGTTGCAAAGCCCTCTTTGCTTGTCTTTCCCAATAACAGAGCTTGCATCTGAGTCAACATCAGTCTCTTGAAAGTTTACCACCGAACTGATCCAGCTGAGGCTAGCACTATCATGAGGACAGGATGGAGAGCTTGTGAGGTTTTTTGTTTTATTATTTTTTTAAAATAATGAGTTATGACTAAGACTACGTATATAACATGGACGTCATGGAAGTCAAGGAACCCATGACTTCCAGAGACCTCCATGACATTCTCTGCTTCAGACCCAGAGGCTGCCAGACTCTGGAGCTGGCAGCCAGTGGGGCTCTGGCAGGGTTCCAGTGACAGGCAACAGCAGTGACATGGGGCCCCCTGCAAGGTTCCAGCGATGGTGACAGACTCCTGAGGGGGCCCTCCTCAGGGTTCCAGCAATAGGCGACAGACTCGCATGGGAGGGGTGGAGGGACACACCTGTTTTCTCTTTGGGAAATATGGTCACCCTGCAGCTCCCAGCCACAGTAGGTGGAGGGGAGCCCCCTTGCAGCGTCCAGCTGCCGTGGGCAGAGGAGGAATCCCACAGCTCCCAGCCACCATGGTGGCAGGGGAAACCATGGAGCCGCAGCAGCAAAAGTCAGAGTCAGGTCACAGCTTCCATGAATTTTTGTTTACTGCCCGTGACCTGTCTGTGACTTTTACTAAAAATAACCATGACAAAATCTTAGCCTTAGTTATGACTTACTAACATATGGTATATACTGCCTAGATAAAACAATGAATGATGCTTGTGTGTGATGTATATTAGCTAGCTAGAACAGCAATTGGTACTTGAGACACAGGCTAATAAGAAGGCCTATGCTTTGCACATGCATTTCATCATAATTATTTAATTCTTCTATTTTATTTTCTTTGAAATACTCAGAGGTAGTAACTAGCATTTAAATTAAATTAAAGACATTCCCAGAGTCGTTTTGTTACTGAGCCAGTGTGAAAGTAATTCCAGCTAGTTTTAATGTAGTGTACTATTTTTGTCAGTGACTTGAAAGGAATAGAATCAAATCTTTAGACACAGGTGTACAAAACCTGACTAGCCACAGGTTTATCTATGCCTAATTTAGCCTACACAAATGTGAGTGGAGAACATTAAACAATATATGAGCATTTCCAAAGAGATTATTAAACTGGGGACTGTTATAAGAACTTAGATTCAGATTGATAGTAACACGTTAACTCTACCCCCAATGTCATCATGACATCTAGCATCCACATTTTGTCAATATAAAGGTGAATTTTAGGAACAGTGCAGTCATATGTAACACAGAGTTTCAAACAGCAGTACTGACATATCCAACTCACCAGGATCTCTGGGCTCCCTTGAGACATAAAGGAACGTGACTGGTTCCTGGGAACAACAGCCTTGATGATGGGAACGCCATCACTGATACCCTATGAGAAATGATATTTTCAGCTGACTGTAGGTGGTACAAATACTTTAGTTAACTGGTAGACAAAATTGCAGGTACTACCAGGTAGAGATACACACATCTTAAATAGCTAAGTTTGGCCACTAACACTAGGGAGAAATCCTGACCACTTTGAAGTCAATGGGAATTTTAAAATTGACTACAGTGGGGCCAGGATTTCACCTTTGGTGTCTCTGTCCAGTCTGTGTGTAGGCACTTGGAAAGTAGGAAGGCTAAGGAAGCAAAAAGGATAACATGTAACATTTAGATAGTTAAAATAAATGTTACAGAATCACTGCAGGATGAAGGTAAGTAAACTTACTCAACCTCTATAAATTCACTGCAAAGAAAGATCTCCTTCTATACAAAGGGTTTATTAGATGTTTTGTACAAAATTTTCTTTACATTATAAGTAAGTTTATTTTTACTCTGCTGACCACTTTTTATTCCAACATATTACAGGTTTCAGACTAGTCTTAAAACACATGCAATGCAATGTGTGTCAGTAGCTACCTCTACGAAGAATGACTTAAGTTCAGGGAGATGCTGGAACAGATTCAGAGTTGAGCTGTCACTTTTGGTCTGTCTCTGTATTACTTCCTCTGCAGATAATCTCGCAGGATGAGGCTCCTAGGAGACAATATTGAGTGAGGCGTGTGGGTTTTTTTTTGTTTTTTGGTTTTTTTTGTTTTTTTTTTTAAATCAAATTTATACACAATTTCAGCATAGCAGGAAATCATCTTTGATTGAACTGTTCAAGTCATGTATGGTATTCAGAGTCAAGAGAGAATGTAAACTGTATTTCTAGCTCAATATATTAAATTCAGATGAAGGGATTCCTCCTCTGGAGTTACTGTTTCTAGACCATGTTTCTATATAAAGGAAACCTTGGCTGATTTACTTGGAAGATTTACTCTACATGGGATGGGGAGAGGAAAAGTTTTTTAAAGCTGGTTTTATTATTTGAGAAAGAAAAATTTCTTCATTCATACCAAAAAAGAAACATTTAGATTTTATTACAAGCCATGTTGCTAATTTTTCCTCACATTGGAAGCTAGCATTAAAGGATTACTATACATAACACCTGTAGAATGTCACATCTATTCCAGAATTTAGACAGCCTTAGGACTAGACATTAGGGAAAACTGGAGTGGAAACCTGGACAGAAAGGAATAAAAGTGGAGAACTGGACTAAGACCAACAAAAATGTATTTCCTGTCTTACAGGCACATATTTAACAAAATACCTAGTACTATACAACAATTATTAAAGACCATGCAGAAGGCACACAATTCCTATGAATAATCTGATTAAAAAACTGACTAGATAGCAAGTCTATCTGAAGGGGCTTTGCTCGGAGCTATAGTTAGAGCTCAAAAATATTAAGTGGCAAAGTTATGAAGCAAGTTGTTTCCACATCTATTTAAGTTATATCAGAAGATGAAATACCAGAGATAAAATTTTCAAAGGCTCGTAAGTGACTCTGGAGCCTAATTCACATGTTCAAAAGTGACTTAGATACATAGGTGCTTAAATCTAATTGAAAGTCAAAGGGATCTAGGCTCCGAAGTGTCTAGTCACCTTTGAAAATGGGAATTAGACTTTTTTGAAAATTTTATACCAGGTTTCCTTTATTAATGATAACATTGTAGAAGATTAACTTCCCTAAAAGTTACAAGTTTCCTAAAACTTGCAGGTTATAATGCCTGGAATAGACTCTTAAAGGAACAATGGCCTTCACAATGGTTGCACAATCCTTCCACAAGCTCCTGCCACTCAAGTGTATACCTTCCCAAAACTGACCGATATGAAACTTGTGTGTTTATTGCAACAAAAAGAAATTTACCTTCAGCAGCTGACAGGGTGTTTGCCCAAAATTGTTAATCATCCCTTCTAAAGCTTTCCTTTCCTTCTCATTTGTTAAGGCATCTAAATCCACAGCTCCTGGAATCAGAACCAGAGTAGTAGAGGACAGTAAAACAAAAAAGTAGCACTGTCTACACATAATTCACTGAAGAAAGAGATACGAAACACATGTAGGAAAATATACACTAAGTAGAAAACCATTACCCCTTCTCTCTAAAAAATTGTCAACCACCATCAGTTTATTTTACACAAAGAGAGAGTCTTCTAAAAGTTCCATTCTGCAAACTTCAGAAGTTAGTAAGTGTTCTGGTTGCAGCATCTGGCTTTTGGGAAGATAACTTTTCTTTATTTAATGCACGCAAAAAATAACCCAGAATATACTTTCTTGATTAAAGACTTTCTAAAGTTTACCTTCTAAAATATGTTCTATAGTAAATTCCTATGACTAGAGTCTAGAAAATAAGTTTCAATAGGTTTTCCATTATGTTTCCAATGGAATCGTAAAGAACTATTTGTTAATTGAACAGAAGCAATTATAACAATTCCTACAGAAGGGCTAAAGAGATAATTAAATTAAAAATTCACATTTTCTTCTCTGAACATCAGATATTCTATTCTTTTATCATATGCCACAATACTGCATTCATGACGAGAAATCTGTTTCCAAATACTTCTCAAACCCCGCAAATATGATTGCGATGACAAGCAGAGAACACAGTTTTGTACCTTCATAAGTACAGTAATAGAACACATTGAGTGCCTCCACTGCAGCTGGTCCCCTCTGTTTGAAGCCAAAAATCAGATCTATCCATTCATGGAGATGAGCAGAGACATACTCAGACTCCTAAGCCAGAAAGAATTAATATCAGCAATTGAAGTACTAACTTTGCCCCCCAGATACACTGGTGGGTTTAAACACAAAAAAATTAGTGCGCTCACAAACTGCCAAAGATGAATGCATACCAGCAGCAGTTGAATAGATGTGTAAGAATATGCATACATTCTAAGGACATTAATTATTTAATAGGGCTGTTGATTAATTGCAATTAACTCATGTGATTAACTCAAAAAAATTAACTGCAATTAATCACACTGTTAAACAATAGAATACCAATTGAAATTTATTACATATTTTTGCATGTTTTTCTACATTTTCAAATATATTGATTTCCATTACAACACAGAATACAAAGTGTACAGTTTATATTATTTTTATTACAAATATTTGCACTGTAAAAATGATAGAAATAGTATTTTTAATTCTCCTCCTACAAGTACTGTAGCGCAATCTCTTTATCGTGTAACTTACAAATGTAGATTTTTTTTATTATATAACTGCACTCAAAAACAAAACAATGTAAAACTTTAGAGCCTACAAGTCTACTCAGTCCTACTTCTTGTTCAGCCAACCACTAAGAGAAACTAGTTTGTTTATATTTACAGGAGATACCACT
Source organism: Dermochelys coriacea (assembly GCF_009764565.3). Classification (NCBI taxonomy): domain Eukaryota; kingdom Metazoa; phylum Chordata; order Testudines; family Dermochelyidae; genus Dermochelys; species Dermochelys coriacea. The sequence goes on along the minus strand of NC_050078.2, from coordinate 61,840,763 downwards.
GCCTGCTTCTTATTTATGATGTCACCTGAAAATGAGAACAGGCTTTTGCATGGCACTTTTGTAGCCAGCGTTGCAAGGTATTTACGTGCCAGATATGCTAAACATTTGTATGCCTCTTCATGCTTTGGCCACCATTCCAGAGGATATGCTTCCATCTTGATGGTCATAAAAAAATAATATGTTAATTAAATTTGTGACTGGACTCTGAGTAGAATTCTACGTCTCCTATTCTGTTTTACCCACATTCTGACATATATTTCATGTTATACCAGTCTCAGATGATGATGCAGCACATATTCGTTTTAAGAACACTTTCACAGCAGATTTGACAAAACGCAAAGATGGTACCAATGTGAGATTTCTAAAGATAGCTACAGCACTCGACCCAAAGTTTAAGAAGCTGAAGTGCCATCCAAAATATGAGAGGGATGAGGTGCGGAGCATGTTTTCAGAAGTCTTAAAAGAGCAACACTCCAATTAGGAAACTACAGAACCCGAACCACCAAAAAAGAAAATCAATCTTCTTTTGTTGGCATCTGACTCAGATGATAAAAATGAACATGCATCAGTCTGCTCTGCTTTAGATCGTTATCAAGTAGAACCCACTATCAGGATGGACGCATAGATGCTGGAATGGTGGTTGAATCATGACGGGACATATGAATCTTTAGCACATCTGGCACGTAAATATCTTGCAACACTAGCTAAAATAGTGCCATATGAACACCTGTTCTCACTTTCAAGTGATATTATAAACAAGAAGCAGGCAGCATTATCTCCGGCAGATTGTAACCAAACTTGTTTGTCTGAGCAATTGGCTGAACAAGGAAGTAGGATTGAGTGGACTTGTAGGTTCTAAAGTTTTACATTGTTTTATTTTTGAATGCAGAGTTTTTTTGTACATCATTCTACATTTGTAAGTTCAACTTTCATTATAAAGAAATTATACTACAGTATTTGTATTAGATGAACTGAAAAATACTATTTCTTTTGTTTTTTACAATGCAAATATTTGTAATAAAAAATATAAAGTGAGCACTGTACTCTTTATATTCTGTGTTGTAATGGAAATCAATATAATTGAAAATGTAGAAAACATCCACAAATATTTAAATAAATGGTATTCTCTTATTGTTTAAGAGCACGATTAATCATGATTAATTTTTTAATCACTTGACAGCCCTATTATTTAATAATTGCAACAAAGGATTACAGCTAAGAGTAAAGGAATGAAATTTTAAAAAGGAAAATTTTAAAGATCAACAGTAAACTTCCTGATGCTTAGTCATAGATTAGCAAGCCAGAAGGCACCATTGTGATCATCTAGTCCATCTAGATTCTAGACCATTATATGATACGACCTCCATAGGACTTCACTAATTTCTGTTTGAACTAGAGCATATCTTTTAGAAAATCATCCAGCCGCGATTTTTAAAGTTCCAGTGATTAAGAATCCACAACAAACCCTTAGTAAATTGTTCCAATGGTTAATTACCTTCATTGTGCATCTTATTTCACATCTGAATTTGTCGGCTAGACTGAAGAGCCCTTTACTATCAAATTTCTGTTCTCTGCATAGGTATTAGTAGACTGGAAAAATCAAGTAATTCCTTAGCCTTTTCTTTGTTAAAATAAACAGATTGAGCTTCCTGAGTCTGCATGTTTTCCAGACCAATAATCACTCATGGCTTTTCTCTGAACCCCCTCCAGTTTAATCAATATTCTTCTTGTAATCTCATCAAGAAAAGATAAAGTTAGTTTGACAGACTCTTCCATAAACCCATGTTAATTAGCATTAACTATACTGTCCTCCTTTAAGTCCCATATCAGCCATTCTGTTATTTTGCCTGGGATTGATGTCAATCTGACAGGCCTATAGTTATTTGAGTCACCTCATTGAAATATTGGTACAACGTAGCTTTCTTCCTCAGTGTTCCAAGACTTAATGAAAATCACACACTAATGGTCCAGAGAACTCCTTGGCCAACTCTTTTAAAAAAAACTCTTGAATCAGACCTGCTGATTTAACAATGTCTGACTTTAGAAGCTGCTGTTTAACATCCTCCTGAGTTATTGTTGAAATCCAACACCGGCACAGCCTTTGTAGACCCGTTATTGGCCTATGATACGGTCTGGATTAAAGCCAGATTCTCAAAGCTTGCAAGGATCATCCCCTGCCTCAAAACACTATGCCTGCTATGGACAGTGCTGAACAATAGATGGCTGTGTCTCCATTTGGGTGACAGTTTGCCCTGGTTTCAGAGTAGCAGCCGTGTTAGTCTGTATTCTCAAAAAGAAAAGGAGTACTTGTGGCACCTTAGAGACTAACAAATTTATTAGAGCATAAGCTTTCGTGAGCTACAGCTCACTTCATCGGATGCATTTGGTGGAAAAAACAGAGTAGAGATTTATATACACACACACAGAGAACATGAAACAATGGGTTTATCATACACACTGTAAGGAGAGTGATCACTTAAGATAAGCCATCACCAACAGCAGGGGGGGGAAGGAGGAAAACCTTTCATGGTGACAAGCAGGTAGGCTAATTCCAGCAGTTAACAAGAATATCAGAGGAACAGTGGGGGGTGGGGTGGGAGGGAGAAATACCATGGGGAAATAGTTTTACTTTGTGTAATGACTCATCCATTCCCAGTCTCTATTCAAGCCTAAATTAATTGTATCCAGTTTGCAAATTAATTCCAATTCAGCAGTCTCTCGTTGGAGTCTGTTTTTGAAGCTTTTTTGTTGAAGTATAGCCACTCTTAGGTCTGTGATCGAGTGACCAGAGAGATTGAAGTGTTCTCCAACTGGTTTTTGAATGTTATAATTCTTGACGTCTGATTTGTGTCCATTCATTCTTTTACGTAGAGACTGTCCAGTTTGGCCAATGTACATGGCAGAGGGGCATTGCTGGCACATGATGGCATATATCACATTGGTAGATGCGCAGGTGAAGGAGCCTCTGATAGTGTGGCTGATGTGATTAGGCCCTATGATGGTATCCCCTGAATAGATATGTGGACAGAGTTGGCAACGGGCTTTGTTGCAAGGATAGGTTCCTGGGTTAGTGGTTCTGTTGTGTGGTGTGTGGTTGCTGGTGAGTATTTGCTTCAGATTGGGGGGCTGTCTGTAAGCAAGGACTGGTCTATCTCCCAAGATCTGAGAGAGCGATGGCTCGTCCTTCAGGATAGGTTGTAGATCCTTGATGATGCGTTGGAGGGGTTTTAGTTGGGGGCTGAAGGTGATGGCTAGTGGCGTTCTGTTGTTTTCTTTGTTGGGCCTGTCCTGTAGTAGGTGACTTCTGGGTACTCTTCTGGCTCTGTCAATCTGTTTCTTCACTTCAGCAGGTGGGTACTGTAGTTGTAGGAATGCATGATAGAGATCTTGTAGGTGTTTGTCTCTGTCTGAGGGGTTGGAGCAAATGCGGTTATATCGTAGCGCTTGGCTGTAGACAATGGATCGAGTGGTATGATCTGGATGAAAGCTAGAGGCATGTAGGTAGGAATAGCGGTCAGTAGGTTTCCGATATAGGGTGGTGTTTATGTGACCATCGCTTATTAGCACCGTAGTGTCCAGGAAGTGGATCTCTTGTGTGGACTGGTCCAGGCTGAGGTTGATGGTGGGATGGAAATTGTTGAAATCATGGTGGAATTCCTCAAGAGCTTCTTTTCCATGGGTCCAGATGATGAAGATGTCATCAATGTAGCGCAAGTAGAGTAGGGGCATTAGGGAACGAGAGCTGAGGAAGCGTTGTTCTAAGTCAGCCATAAAAATGTTGGCATACTGTGGGGCCATGCGGGTACCCATCGCAGTGCCGCTGATTTGAAGGTATACATTGTCACCAAATGTGAAATAGTTATGGGTCAGGACAAAGTCACAAAGTTTTGCCACCAGGTTAGCCGTGACAGTATCGGGGATACTGTTCCTGACGGCTTGTAGTCCATCTTTGTGTGGAATATTGGTGTAGAGGGCTTCTACATCCATAGTGGCTAGGATGGTGTTTTTAGGAAGATCACCAATGGACTGTAGTTTCCTCAGGAAATCGGTGGTGTCTCGAAGATAGCTGGGAGTGCTGGTAACGAAGGGCCTGAGGAGGGAGTCTACATAGCCAGACAATCCTGCTGTCAGGGTGCCAATGCCTGAGATGATGGGGCGTCCAGGATTTCCAGGTTTATGGATCTTGGGTAGCAGATAGAATACCCCAGGTCCTGGCTCCAGGGGTGTGTCTGTGCGGATTTGTTCTTGTGCTTTTTCAGGGAGTTTCTTGAGCAAATGCTGTAGTTTCTTTTGGTAACTCTCACTGGGATCAGAGGGTAATGGCTTGTAGAAAGTGGTGTTGGAGAGCTGCCTAGTAGCCTCTTGTTCATACTCTGACCTATTCATGATGACGACAGCACCTCCTTTGTCAGCCTTTTTGATTATGATGTCAGAGTTGTTTCTGAGGCTGTGGATGGCACTGTGTTCTGCATGGCTGAGGTTATGGGGTAAGCGATGCTGCTTTTCCACAATTTCAGCTCGTGCACGTCGGCGGAAGCAGTCTATGTAGAAATCCAGGCTGCTGTTTCGACCTTCAGGAGGAGTCCACCTAGAATCCTTCTTTTTGTAGTGTTGGCAGGAAGGTCTCTGTGGGTTAATATGTTGGTCAGAGGTGTGTTGGAAATATTCCTTGAGTCTGAGACGTCGAAAATAGGATTCTAGGTCACCACAGAACTGTATCATGTTCGGGGGGGTGGAGGGGCAAAAGGAGAGGCCCCGAGATAGGACAGATTCTTCCGCTGGGCTAAGAGTATAGTTGGATAGAGTTTGCCCTGGTTCCTCAACAATGGATTGCCACAAGGCTCAGTACTCGCCTCAATACTCTTCAAATGTCTACACAAGTGACATGCTGCCAAATGAAGTCACGCAAATTTGCATATGAGGATGACCTTGCCCTAGCAATGCAAGCAGCCACCTTCAATGACACTGAGTCCACCGTGAATGGAGATCTAAACATCAGGGAGGCATATTTCCGGAAATGCAGGCTCAAACCAACCCTCCCACAAAACAACAGTCAGTGCATTCCATTTCATTGATAAGAGGAACACTAAGCACACCCTGAAAGTGACCTGCTGCTGCAACACTGTGCAACATGATCCCACTTCAATTTATCTTGGAGTGAAGCTGGACCACATGCACATTTCATGACCATTTGAAGAAAGTAGCCACCAATATGAAGACAAGGGTAAATCTGATCCAGAAACTGGCAAGCAGAAGCTGGGAGCATCAGCATCAGTGCTATGGACATCAGCAATGGCACTTGTGTACTCCGTAGTGGAGTACTGTGCACCAGTATGGACCAAAAGTAGCCACACTTTACTTGTTGATGTCCAACTGCACACTGCAATATGGTTAATCTGTGGAATCCTCAGGTCGATCCCAACACCCTGGCTGCCCGTGCTGTCACATATCGCTCCCCCATGCGTTCTCCGTGATGCTGCAACCCTCTGGGAAGTCCAGCGAATCAAAGAAAATGAACATCTCCTCTTCCACCAGCACCTCAACAGTGCCCCTCACCACTGGTTGAAGTCACACAAGCCCTTTTTGACCCACGCGCTTAACCTTCAACAATGTAACTTGAACACTGATGAAGCTTGGAAAGTTGAATGGAGTTCACAAGAAGTCACAAACACACACCTTGTGAAAGACCCGATGCAGAAGATTCCTGGTTTCAATCTTCCCCAAAGCTTATGGACAACCTTAAACCTAAACCATAAGCCCTAAACCTCATCCATACAAATCATGACAGATGCTGATACTTGATACACAAATGGAAAATTAAAAACTCTTCAGTGTAACTGTGGTCACCCAGAACAGACCATGGATTATAACAACAACTCAATGACCGATTCACAAAATACGAAGGAAGCATCATAGTGATACACTCCGTTACTCCTGACGCAATTATCTGTCTTAATCACATAAACGTAAAATTATAGTTGTTGCTCTACATCTACATCAGCCATATGAAGTAGACAACCACTGTTGAAATGGAAAGTATATTCTGATTATATGCTACGACTATATCATCTGGCTTTTTCCCAAGTACAGAACAGAAATATTTATTGAACATGTCTGCATTTTCTGCATTATTATTGACAATTATATCATTTCCATCCTGTTACAGACCAATACCATTGGTAGGACTTTTTTTTGTTCTTAATGTATTTAAAGAAAATTTATTATTATTGTGCTTAACTCTGCTGGGCATAGATTTCTCCTTGTGCTTCTCTTATCCATCACCTAGTTCCTATCTTCTGATTTATATTCATTACTATCAACATCCCATTTTGTGTGTGTGTGTAAAAGTAAAATAAAAATAAAAGCATGTACTGTATTTCTGTTTCTTGTTACTTCATCCAAAGATTAAGGTAGTCATTGTCTTACCAGTGCTTTCCTGTGTTTACAAATGAAGTCTTCAGGTGACTTGGCCCATTTTGGGAGAACAACATCATTCACTACCTCTTTGGAGAGCTGTAGCTGACCCAAGTTAAACTCTAGGGAATATAATTGTGACAATTTGGTTTCAAAAGCTATTGTAATATGTTTCAAGTATCTTGACCACTAGATCAGAGATTAAGAAGCTGAATAAGTAAATCTAATAAGTGAAATGCAAAAAGAAAAAAAAAATAATGGTCTCATGTCAACATGCAGGGAAAGTTATCTTTAACAAGATATGTTATGTTTAACAAGAGCTTTCTTAATTCTGAAGAATCCTGGAGCCTTAGACTGCTGTAAATTCAAGTTAACAAGACCATGTTTGAAAATACCAGTTATGAGTCTAGATTCTGCAGGCCTGTCTAATTAAATAAAGATCTCATGTTCCAAGTTAGCATACCTCTTCCGGAAAAGGTGGGTTTAGGATCCAGAACAGTTAAAGCAAGTTAACTGTAATTACTGCAATTCAGAATGGTCAACTTAAAAAAAAAAAAAAAACAAACCAACTTTGTTCTTCTTTTAGATTAAACCAAACCTCAGTACTCTTAGCCATCCCAGAATTCTGGGTAAGAATTTTAAATTACAAAGTTAAATAGTGGCTTAGTATAACTGGCATCTCATTAAATGGCTAAAAGGTAGTATGACTGTAAAGTAATTTTCACATGTTCAATCTAATCAAGAATAGTTTTCCTCAATGTTCTTAAACAGGTTCTGACAATGCTCTCTAGTGGTGCATGGGATGCATGTTCTATTCAATAAATTCTGAAAAATCTGTTTACTATTTTGATTCTCCAAGAACTCTGGGAAGTAGAAGAACTCTGGGATAAGCTCCTTCACATCATTTGGGTTATCCATAAGGGCTTGCCATGTTGCAGGAATGGAATGGAACTGCCGATCTGCACAGTCAAACCTGTAGATTGAAAAGCTCAAGTTACATTTTGACAGCTCCCATTAAAAAGCCATCATTGAAGTTGAGGAAGATGAGACAGATATTACTGTTCATTCACAATTTACCTGCCACTCTGAAGCTGGATATGTAGTGTGGTGAAAGGCTCTACTCGAATGAGATAATGCATGACACCAGCAGCATTTGAGTAGTGAGTACCATAGTGAAACTTGTCAATCGTCCCAAGAGGATCCTCAAAATTCTCATATCTAAAAGACAGAGATCGAGATCTTTAAAATCATAACTACTGCACGCTATGTCTCATACACACAGATTATATTTACAGTATACAGGGAATACACAACAGATGCATCACTAACTGTTTTTCACTTGCTAAGTGGCCTATGACAATTTTATTAAAAATTACATCAACATATGCTGAGTGCCTCTGGTTGCAGGAAGAAGAGGTGCATTTAGGACTTAAATTATTTTCCCATTTCAGGTCCCAAAAGACACAGCCAGCAAGTTCCCACCCTTTTGACACACTAGATAGCAGACGTATCCCTGAATGCCATGAGGCTGGCAGGAAAAGCCATAGAAAAACTCAGGGCCCAGGAACCAGCACTGACTCCAACCATGGATATCAGGTTTATTCACAGTAAATCCTCTGTGCCTCAAAATTCCCAGGAGAAACCCTGTTTAGGAAGAAACTTGACAAGTGCTGCCTGACAACCAAGACAAGCCAAAGTGTTCATTCCCCACCCCAGCAAAACTTAAGGATGACTACACTCATATGTGAGTAAAAGTAGCTGTCACTCCTATATACAACAAAGTTACCAGAGAAGAGATTCAACTTATTTCAAGGATAAAATTTGGGCTCAGAATACCAGGAGGAAGCCCACATCCAAAATAGGGTAATCCCTCCTTTTAGTCAAATCCACCAGTATGGCTGCCTCTGGGATGCCTATATCCAGAAACATGTATAGGGGACAAGATAACCCACTTTTCAATCATCTGGATCCAGTTAACTTCAGACAGGTGCCCCTGGGTCCCTCTGAAACCCTTCGTTTCCTCTCTTGAACCTTGAGAAATAAACCAACCTGAAAAAGATTTCTTACCTCCTAGAGCTAGAGGCAATAAAATTTGACTCTTTAATGTTGCATACTCTACTGTTAATATAACAGCATCGCTGCCTAACAGTTCCAAGCTATATGGCTAATGTATGGCTTTGCCATCAAACAAAAGGCTAATTTTATAACAATTAATGTCTCAGTTAATTAGTTATGGAATGCTCAGAATGAATTATTAGTCTGAAAATGTCCCATCAGAAAGCTAAAATAAATGGAGAGAGAAACATAACTGGGAATTTTAATACTTACTTTTCTTGCACAGCTTTGGCATTCTTTTCATTCACCACCCCAATGGGTTTGGATAGATCCCTAAAGACAGCAGGATTATTCAAGTCCAACTCTTCTGACGTGTAATCTTGCAGGACCCAAGGAAACTAGAAAGCCACAGTTCAAAATTCAGACATAAAATCCATCTTTCCACAAAATAATCACATTTATCCAGTGACAATTAACAAAAATAATTTACCACAGGATATTGGGCAAGGTCATTGTAAGTTCGTCCCGCCATGGTATTCAATTGAATGAGATAGTCAAAGTTTGATATATCTCTGTTCACCCATTTCTGAAGGAGACAAGAAAAGGCAACACTAAAATCAAACTGAAGAAACTGTTGTCGTAGAGTGTGTCTTGTCAATGCTTAGCTACAAGGAGATATCTCTCATAAGTCAGGGGCACCAGACTATAAACATAAGAATTTGCAAATTTCAATTTTCATAACCTAGTTTAAAATTCATCCTGCATCTGTGGCTGTGCTCTGTCTCTTGATGAGATTCGCTGGCACCTGGCAGAGGCAAGGGATTGTCAAATTGAGGTTAAATGCAGGGGAAAGCTAACAGCCCTAAGTTGGCAATAAAAGTTTTTTTTAAAACTAAATGAAACAAAACAAAAAAACAAAAAAGGACAGAAGAAAGGGGGAAAGAGCAATAGTGGAGAAAAAGCCAATCAGAAACAGCTGAAGTCGAAAAGGAGAGAGGAAAATAAGTATTGGAAAAAGGGAGCATTTGATAAAGAACTCCAATAATAAAAAAACAAAAAACAAAAACAAGTCTTTTGATCTTCCTCCGTTAACTGTATATGCATCAGTGAAATATTCCAGTGTCCTTGTAAAAGTGCTGCAGACTTAGTATTTTATATCCTTAAGAGGAAGGAGTGCCTTATGTAACTCTGAACCTTCCATCTAACTAAGGATTGGTGATGACACCTTCTTTGTCTAGGTAAGTGGCTGAGGTGTAGAGCCAGGAAGGCGAAGGTACAAAAGAGGAAACTGGAGAATTCTTAATGTTAATAAGAGCATACATTTCTCTATTTCTCATAGAAAGCTACAGCATCTGTTGATGCCCAAAAAAAAAAAAACAAACAAAAAAACCACCCCCGAAAAATAAGACTGCCCTGTGAAGTTAGATAAATTGCTAAAATTTCATGATGTTTCTGAAAATTGACACTTCGCTTACAAGCCAATAATACTGTACCTGAAGCAAGGAACCATGGCCACACCTCTACATCTTTAAGTGGGGTTTTGTTGAAAGCACGCATAAGATAACAAAGCAAATAATCAGTACACAAAGCAAAATAAATTTTCACCTAAGCCCATGTGCTGACACCAGAAGACAAATTTTCAAAACTGTCCTCTATTTTTTGTCGTATGTCTAACATCTGCAGACACAAATAGGCCTGCAAACTGGTATAAATGCATTGACTGGGTGCACACACAATTGCACATGCAAAAGTTTAGGGGTCAGATAAAAAGTTTGCCTTTGCTATCTATATATGTCCACAAACACAGTAAAATATTCTAAACCCTAGTAGAGCTACTTTATTATTAAGCAGTTCTTTGAGAAGCACTGAAACACCCTAAATCATTTCAGCTGAAATCATTTTACCTGCATCAAACCTGAAGCTTTAAACAATTCCTGTGGAGATCTGGTCCCATAAATATTTGGAGAACGGAGTGACAAGATTCGACTGTACACTTTATTTCTCACCTGTAAGAAAACATTTACACTTGGAAACGCAGCTAATAAAGCCATAAGCAAATGCTCTACGGATTAAATTCTTAATGAAGCTAAAATTTACTACATTTTTGAACTGTGCTGCCCTCTTGCTGCCAAAAAGGCATTTATTCAGCTGCAGGAGCTAAAAATGGGTATTATTTGTGATTAATTGAAATACTACTGTTGCAGAATCACAACCCAGCAAAATTACATATTATCCCCACATAAACATAATAGAAAACACTGTCATTTTTCATGTTTAATATTGTATCAGTCTTTCTACACAAGCTACTCTGATGAATTATTCACTTTAAATATCCACCATGTAACAGCTATTCATAACATTTACCAATTCATCAGTATCAAATCCAGCCTGGTTCAGTTATTCATTTTAGCCCCATCCCATTTAAATTATCCAAGAAAACATTAGCACTGCATTTGCAAACCATCAGAAGGGCAAGATATAAATCATTTTTCCCTCTGCATTACAACAGGATAGTAATTCTCCATTACTTTGTAATTCATTTGTACAAAGTTTTTATGATTTGTTTAGTACAAAGAAGTTGAGATTACTCCAGTACAATTTCTCATGAGGCAGAAATTAAATAGTAGTTGCAAATGAAAAAAATAAAGAGTTTTGTTTTTCTTTTGACTATTCAATTTTACTGGAAACCAGACTGGGGTTTTCAACAGCATAAAAAGATCCATATTCTAATTTCTCAGAGCAGCTCAATCTAGCAAGTATTTTGACCTAATATAATGCTGCAGAAGCTGCCAAAAATCACATTAACCATGGCCAGTAAACTAGAATTTGTCACTTATGCTGAGAGTCCACCAGGGAGCTTTGACAATTCCATACCTCCTTATTGAAGTTAAGGAAGTAGTTGGTCTGATCAGTGAGGAAGATCTCCAAGGCTGACCGCCTCAAGTTGTACCGGCGCAAGTGTATCTCTCGAATTTGATAAAGGGACCATTTGAAATCAAAACCTACTCCTGCGAACAGAATAACTTCAGTTATTGATCCAGTTTCTTTTGGTGAAACAGATCAGTAAATTTTCTCAAGATCAGTTTCACATATTAGAGTTAAACTATACACATTAACCTTCTTATAAAAGCTCACCAAACAGATATCGCTGATTAATGCTTATAAACTACTTTTCTTATCAATTCATGCAGGTGACAAAGGTCATATGGTTAGAATAACTGGTGAACAGCATGGCAGAAATCATAGGGAACTGCCATTTACTCATATAAATTATACAAAGACATTTTGTTCCTTAGAATATGATTAGCAGCCTTAATGCTACCCCAGGAGAGGGAAAAAAAAATTTAATACTGCACTAGTAAAATGGCTCAGTGGACAGGCTACATTTACAGACCCCTTGCTCGAAAGGAAAAATACGAAGTCAATGGCCTAATAAACATTATGTACAACTCTGTTAATTAGCTAAGAGAGAGGTTTCTAGATGTCAACCACAAAGGCATTTGTTCTCAAAAAATAAAGTTTAGCTGGAAAGAACAGGATGCTGACCTATGAGGAAGTAGACCTATTGTGATGCTCACCTTCCTCTTTTTCAATGCTGCCATCATAGAAGCAGATGTGCTGGGTAGTGACCTCCAATCTGCCAGGTATTACATCAATTAGCGTAATGAGTTCACATTCTTCAGACAGTACCAATTTTTCTTTCTGACCCTGCTCCTCCTTTTCATCCCTACAACAACAACAACCCATGTCATGTGTTTTTCTAGACTGCACAGTTCGACCAGGTACAAACTAAAAGCACAATTTAGAAAAGAATCAAATCTGAATTGCCTTAAGAGCATGTCATACAAAACATTCCACTATTTCACTTTCATTAGTAGGCTCATGAGTTCTCTGATTCAGCATTTAGACCTCAAACTGGTTCACTTCACAGCAGAGCTTTTTAATCTTCAGTCACTTCTTTTGTATAAGATGATCTTGCAGGATGGATCTGCTATTGTTACAGTATAAGGCATAATGCCAATTTTCATATCTCTGGATTAATAAAAAGACCAAAAACTTAAAAATAAGCCAACACACAAGCTCCAACTATAAAAGAATTGAATCTGAGTAATTCTCCTTGCCCCCCTAGTTCCAAGAGACAATAAACTGTGGCAATATTTCAAACAGAAATCACTGAAAAGTTTATAATACAAGGTTGTTTTGTTTTTAAATAAATACGTGAACTGACTTTTGTACCTTTACAGGTATAATATAAGTCAGTATATAATTATTCAACTAAATAAAAATATTTGGATCACTTTTACAGAGTTCTCTTAACAAGGCTTCCTCTTTGCACCTACAATTTTATGGTACAAATAAATGTGTGTAATTTTGCATCTGCAGTTATTGGGGCATATTATTATCTCTGTTTCACTTCTTTTGAGCATAAAGGATGCATTTCCCTAGCTAGGGAGTCCCCAGATGTAGGGGAAGTCTGCAGTAGGCAAACAGCCCAGCATAGCTGGCCCCTATATGTCTCTTTTCCTGCCTCTTTTGGTGTGGCAGACATGTCTGAGGAAGCAGAGGAAGGGGCAGGATTGAAGTCTGCTATGCTCCAGCTATGCTTAATTTGCTGAAGACCTCTTGGGAATCATTGCTAGCTGGTGCATATTAGAGTAGCCATGAGGCTGGTCCAACTTGAGCCCAGGGCCAGGGCTAAAGAGAATCAGGGATAGTCCCTCACTGATGTGCCCATTCCCCATCTACAATCCTATCCCATTATTTTAGCAAGGAGGGTGAAGAAAGCCCGTCTCTGCTTGGTGTGTGTTTTTTTTTTTTTTAACGAGTGGCGTATCACTATCCAATCCCCATGCTTGTTAGACAATCTACGTTTATCCAATAGTAACCCCCTTAGTGAGAAAGAGCTACCACTGCTCAAGCAGGTACCATGCTACCACCTGGGAGTGTAGTAAGCCCTCCTTCTTGTCCCTGTCCTGCAACCTGAGCTGGCCACGAAGGGCTGCACCTCTCTAAACTGAGATTATATTATTGCAGACCCAACGGCAATTTTTTCACTGACAACACTAGAAATGCTGGATTTGGCTCAGGGTTTGTCTACATGAGAACACTCAGGAAAATTAATCCAAATTAGCTAAATGAATTTAATGTGGATTAGTTAAACTACATGCCATCTTAATTCTGAAGGAGGGTCTCCACATAGAAGTTTTATGCAGTTTATCAAGTCCAACTAAAAATCCACACCTTTAGTTAATATGGTGTAACTTTCCTGAGTGTCCCAATGTAGACAAGCCCTTAGTCATAGCAGAGGAAATAAAGAGGGCAGTTTTGTGCACCATCTACCCAGTCCAGGAGTTATTTCCCACTCCTTATCCCTAGTGGAAAGATGAATTTCAGAGTTCCCCAAACTGCTGTACATACATGCTTGCACCAGCAGTTGTGTCCTCTTCTGGCAGTTCAAGTATATCATCCTCCATGTCACTAACTTTCACTTGCTTCACCACCTCCAGGAGCAGTGACTCACTAGATGGCTGTGTCTGCTGCATCCCTTTTGGAATAAAGATATTTTCAGTTCAAACAAAATATAGATTTGTATTTCACCACAGTACTATTGGATAGCTAAACTGTGGCAGTTGGCTACAATTACTGGAATTCAATAGTATCCATGGGCATGTCTACACAGAGACATGCAGGAAAATTAATCCAAATTAACTAAAGGTGCAGATTCGAAGTGGATTGCTTAAGCCACATTAAATCCCGTATGGATGTTGTTTTTCAGAATTCAAGTGGACTTAATTCAGTTTAGTTTAATTCACTTTGGAAGTGAAAACTAAACCAAATTAACGCCACTTTAATTCTGAATGAAGGTGTACACACAAGAGTTTAATGTGGTTTAAATAATCTACTTCAAATCCATACTGTTAGTTAATTTGCATTAATTTTCCTGCATGTCCCCATGTAGACAAGCACTAGGGAAGGGATGGGTTGCAATCTTAAACAATACAGTTCTGGGGAACACAGAATAATTTAAAATAGCCCCAACTGTGAAAAATGCAACACTTAACATCTCAGTTTATAACTCACAGTTATAACTGTGGCCAAATACTTGATCACATCTATAATTTTTCATGGTGCTACATAGGCTTGATTCAAGTTTAAAGCAATATTTTCAACATATTTTAGCCTCAACATTTACCTTGCTTAAAGAAATATAAATATTATAAAGGTACCTGTAAAACTATTTGTTTGCTCGTATGAAAAAATAGAGGGGTTCTTTTGTTTTTTTTAAAAAAACACACATTTTTGGCAATATGAAGATGCAGATATAAAGCATTCTCTAGGGATGCTGAATGAGATTTATTTTGAAGGAAGATTCCGCTTTGGATCTAAGCAAGTTGACAGTATCCCATTAAAACAGATTTTTCAAGAAACTTTATTCAAATCAACCATATTTTTTTTTTTAATCTTACAACATATTTCCATTATAAGGAAAAGTGGGTTTCTTTAGAGAAGAAAATAAAAAAAGCATTTTAAAATAACTACAAAACACTGTTAAAAATTTGCAAAAGGTTGCTAAGGAATCAGGAATATAAATAGTCCATGATCTAAAGTATTAGTGAGGAAACAACAGTGAATTTGGATCTTACCTAAATTGTCTCTCAGGTCACTGGCCTCCTGATGGGAGTTGAAATTGTAATTTTGCACTAGTTTTAACCTCATACGTGAATAGTTTTCCACATTTGAAAGTTTCCAGTGAATGGGATTCTTTTTCCTAGGGACAGCAAAAATATTTATACTAAGATATAAAAAAAAAATACTTAGAGCAAATGAGTTGATTCTATCAGAGAGTGTGTATTTAAAATCATAATGTAAAAAAAATCATATACCCTTAAGAGTAATATAACAAATATAAGATATATTGTACAATATCTAACATTTCAGCCCAATGCACTTAACATACTATGCACATCCTCCATTGAAATACAGCAGCTGTTTAACAGCGCACAGCAAGACAACCTGACAGTTTTGGACAGGCAGTAAAGAACATCTTATCCAAATGAAATTGATGGGGAAAATTAAGTAGGCACAACACAATAATCATGTTCAAATTTTCCTTAATCCAGGTTTTAGCCTTTGTGTTTGTTATAGAATACCAGCATTGTGTTAAATATCCATTATATCTCACTCTTCTGAAACATATCACACAACCGCTGGTCTTTAGTACATGAAGTTTCTCTCATGCAAGTTTTAAATTTCCTTCAGGCATAGCTACTTTTTACATGTTACTTTTTAGTAAAATCTAGCTGAGTTATATATTAAACTTGAGCACTGGTATTTTGCTAGTTAAATACAGATAAACATTAAAAAGAGAACATTCAATGGTAATCTTATATATATTTCAATCTTATACATCTATTAAGGATGGTTACCAGAGTACTTCAACAACCTTCTGCAATTACAACTACAGTATATGAAATAGAAAGCAAATTGATTGGACAACTTTCTATTAGATGTAAGATGATGTTGGAATAAAGTATTTCACTCATACCTTTCAGCCCAGGGGCCCTGTTCACAAGTCAGATAAAGTTGGGCTGCTCTCCACTGCCTCAGAGTAGCGGTGTGTTGACTATTAAGCTGTTTTAGCATACTGTTGTAACGCAGGTTCTCCTGGCGTGCCTTTCGGTTAAATGGCTCCACAAAACACTCCTGGAAGCAACATTGTAAGTAAATCTGATGCAGTTTCCTGTAAGAACCTTGTCTTCTGCAAAAACCATTTTGCCTCACGAAAAGGATAAAACCTTCACCAGTAAGTAGGAAATATTAAAGGTAACTCCAAAAATTCTGCTTACTTCAGCAGTATGTGCTGAATAGCTTCACAACCAGATTAAATGAGGACAGGAAACACACAAGCATCAAGGCCTGTATCCACAAAAGGATTTTAGGTGTTACAATGCTGAGAGTCACAGTGCCCAACTTTTAAGTGCCCATAAAAATCACAGGAACACCACTGCACTCTACAAACCTGTACTAGGCACCTAGGCTCCCTATCCCATGAATGGGGAGAGAGAGGTGCCTTATAATGTGCCCCTATGCTAGCCATTGGGAGATGCTGGTAAGAGGGATGTGTGATGAGCCCCAATCCTCTCTCGGAGATAGGCATCTATGCCCAGCCTGCAGGGAGACGACCAGTTCTGCTGAGCGATCCACAAACAGGAACCAGCCGTATGGAGTCACAAGGCATTTTTTTGTGAGAATGCCTGCCTTGCTCCACACAAAATGGCCAGAGTTGGAGGAGATTGTGGTGGTGCCCATCATCTAACTTTTAGTCCACAGGTGAGAGCACTTACTTGGGATTTGGGAGATCCAGATTCAATTCCCCGTTCAGGCAGAAGGGGAGAAAAATATTTGAACAGGGGTCTCCCATGTCTCAGGAGCAGGCTCTAATCACTGAACTATGAGATATTCTGATGTGGATTCCCTCAATCTCTCCTGTTGAAGCCATTCTACTTTGGATAAAAATGAAACAGTGACTATTTAAGTATTACTCCATAGTGGAACAATCACTGGGCCAAAGAGAGTGAGAATGAGAATGACTCTCTATAATCCAGTGGTTCAGGCATCCACCTAGGAGGTAGGAGATCATGGGCCAGTCCCAATCACTCCAATTGCTCTTTCATTATTTACTTGATATCTCAACAGGTCAGCTTCATTCTGCAGTGAAATTTCTATAGAAGCTGTCAAGGTGGAGCATGGTACATGTGGGATGTCACACTAACGCATTAGCCAGTGTGATCTGCAACTCTGGGGAATCAAAGTGAGTGTTTACTTATGCTACATTGTAATTACCAAGGAAATACATAGGAGCATGGAACTAGTCTTGGGAGAATCAAAGAAGGACCAGATCCAAACCAAACAAGGAGACATTACTACCATATTTCTGAATTAAAAAAAGATCCAGAGGACAAAATCAGGGTAGCTGTCTTTGACTGTTTTTTGTTAGTGAACCATTAAGACGATATTCAGAGTTTCATTAGGGCTGGATATCATTTCAAATGACCTGGAGTCAAGCAAATTTGTAAAAATCACCATTTAAAATAAATGCGAAATATCAAAAGGTTTAGTACGGAGAATAGAAAAACAGCATTGATTTAAATTAGTAGAAAAGTGGTTATCAATACTGGATCAATAAATAATTTTGCACAATCTGCATGCAAAATGGAGGTATGATGATGATGAAGGTTAGGATCTCTCAATACACATGATCACTGACAAACTGGCAGTGTTTTTCCCCCAACAATCGCTGGGGTCAGATCAGTTTCAAACTGATTTCCTGCCCTTGCTCCTGAAAAAGTACAAAAATGTTTTTAGAGGAGCTAAAGACTTTACCTGAAATTTGAGCTTGCTTTCTCCTCGTTCTCTGTCTCGCTTATGCATATTCACCATTAATGCCTCATAACAGTCCTTCCAATAAAGTGCCATACGCTCATGACCATCACTGAATGTATTGACTTCATACTGTTTCATATATGGAATAATCTGATGCACAAGAAATATTTAAAAAAAAAATCAAGATGATTGCTGAGCAGATTCTCTCCTCCCTAATGGAAGAAAATAGAGAAAAAGCCAAGAAGAAGCCATTACTTACATATTTATCAATATAAATTTGCCATTCATCTGAGCTGCAATATTCCCGGAAGTCCTCAAAGAAAGAGGGGCTGCCATTGGTGAGAGGCAATGAGGGTAGGTGCAGGTTCATGAAGAGAAGTTGGTAAACTTTGGATACCAGCGTTCGAACAAGGGGAATCAAGAATGCATATGTTTCTGTCTTCTCTTTGATTGATCTACTCAGGATGCCTTCCAACTTCCCCAAGAGGTAGCATGCCTCAGCTTGGCTTTCAATTACTTTGGTCTGAAGAAGGGTGTTTAGCTTGGCTGCTGCCATAGCACAAACCTGGACAGAGAAAAACCAAACCAAACGCCTGTGAGGCTAGTGCATGCATGCTACATTTCACCACAGGGTTTTGTATGACTCCTACCGCTGTTTGTTAGATAGTGTAAAACTTCCAGTAAGTTAGAGAAGTATAGGATTTCAGTACACTTAGCCACTATTAATTTATTTGCATTATGGTAGTGCCCAAATGCCTCTGGCTGGATCAGAGTCCCACTGTGATAAGTACTGTACATAAAGACACACCCAGAAGAGACGGCTCTGGCTTCAAAGAGCTTATAATCTAATTTAATGAGTTAGAAACAACTGGTTTCAGGAGGTGAGGATGGAGAGGAATGTGTAACAAGTGTGGATGTGGTGGCAGGGGATGAAGCCTCTCATTTGTAACAAGTCTGAGGATTATGACAAAATCAGCAAACTCACTGAAGTGAACTGCTTCCCTACAGTCACTGAAAGTTCTATAGTTACATAATCAGCACGAATGTTACATATAGTATTAGATACATTAATATACAACAAACCTGTAAGTTATCTTGTCCAATGAATCCAAGGAGCAACTGGACCTGCACTTGGGAGAGCTTGATCCATTCTGGGCCAGCAGAGTACCAGAGTGACAGGCTGTCAATGAGTGTCACCAGCTCTTCTAAAAGCTATTGTAAAAGTGAAAGATTTGTGTGAAGAAAAAAACCCAAAATCGGAAGTGCTGAGACACTAGTATAACTACAAGTAAAGTCACCGAATAATCATTTTGAAGGTCTGATAAGGTCTATAAGGGTATGTTTACATAGCCCAGGGCAGCAAGCCCCCCCCCAGCCCGGGTCAACAGACTTGGGCTTGTGCCACCTTACTAAAAATAGCTGTATTGAGGATGTGGCTCAGGCTGGAGCTCAGACTTTGAAGCCTAAAGAAGAAGGTGCGCTTCAGAGCCCAAGCTCCAGTGTCTATACAATTATTTTTAGTGCAGTAATGCAAGCCCAAGTCTGTCAATCCTGGCAGGAAGGCTCGCTGCCACAGGCTGTCTAGACATAGCCTGCTTTGTTTGTTGTAGGGTATCCCCCATACTTCAACTTAACCCAAAGTAATTAACTAAATATACTCTGGGACGGAGGTTCAACAACTAATTGTGACAGAATTCAGGACTGCAACAACTATGGGGAGAAGTCTGACAAAATATCTATCCCCTGAACAAAAATAGTTATTTGTGTATATAAAAATAAAATTAATACTCTATTCCTCCAAGTCATCCCCATCAAATGTCAATTCTACAAATACAGTGGCTGAGAGTATGTATGTTTTGATTAAAAAAGGCTCTACACTTAAGAGCATATACACCATAAAAGTTAATAAATTTTAACTCAGTATGAATTTGTTACATTCCTTTCCCATTCCTTTGCATTTTATCTAATTTAAATGAAAATTTAATTTATTGTTTCATTACCCCTAGTGGTGTGCATGATGCTTTTGAGAGAATTTAAAAAACAGGATTCCTGTCCTGTCTGTAACCTCCAAAATTTGATCCTGTGAGTTGCTCAGAACTTTGAGCCACTTCCATTTTTTTTTCTTTTTATTCCCAAATTTACATTGATGTCATTAATCATATACTAGATTTTATAATCTAAGAAACATACTGCATTTCCCCGTCCTCCTCTTCACTGGATAAAGGAGGAGCTGATCTGGGTGGTGTAGTAAGTTGGGACAGTACTAAGCAAGCTAGAGTAAGTACCTAGGTAGGTTGGTACCAAGGAGTGGAGATTACAAACCTGAGAATCCAGAAGATCTTTGGGGTGGGAAAAATGCTGCGGTACTGAGAGCATCGGTACTGAGGAGGGCATTGTCAGCAGTAGTTGGGGCCGAGGGTCATGCACTATGAGTAAGGCTATGATTTAGTCACAGGTATTTTTAGTAAAAGTCATGGACAGGTCATGGGCAATATACAAAAATTCATAGCCCGTGACCTGCCCATGACTTTTACTAAAAATACCCATGACTAAATCTTAAGGGAGGGGTCACTGCTGGGTGGCATTGGGACCACTGCTGGGGGAGGGGTGTCTGGAGGGGTTGCTGCTAGGGGAGAAGCCTGGGGGCTGCTGCTGGGGGGCATCCTAGGGGGCACTGCTGGGGGGGGCAGGGCCAGCCACAGCACCAGCTGCTGGGGGCCGCCGGCAACAACTGCACCGGCCACCACTATCGGGAGCTGCCCGGGGAAGTAGCTACTCTGGCTGCCCGGGCACCACTGCCAGGGGCCACCCGGGGAAGCGGCTATTCCAGCCGTGGGGGACCATATCTGGCAGCAGCTGCATCGGCCGCCCAGGCAGTGCTGATGGGGGCCGCCCAGGGACTGCCACCATGGGTTGATGGAAGCAGCTGAGCCAGTCACCCGGGAACCACTACTGGAAGCATCTGCCCAGGGCTGCCTGAGCAGTGGCTGATGCCGCAGCGACTGGCTATGGGTCCGCCAGAGTGGCTGGCTTCAGAGCTGTTCCAGTAGCAGCTGGGGTAACTACCCCCAGGACCACCAGCTGGTCCTGGAGCCAACTGCTTGGGCAGCACTGGAGTCAACCCCTCCGGCCCCTGCAGAAGTCACAGAGATCGTGGAAAGTCACAGAATCCATGACTTCTGTGACAGACTCTCAGCCTTAATCATTATTAATAGATTATACAAATGTTAGGGTAAACTGTGAGTCTGTGTAACTTGCACATGGAGCAGACAGGAAAGCAGGTCTGCAGCAGGAAACACAACCAACGAGAGGATGGGAGCCTTCTTTATTTTATATCTCCTTATGCTTCCCTGTTTGCTTTTCCACTACTAGCTCATCCTTCTGGCCTCTTGGCATGTAAATTACACCAGCTTGACCTTACACAGCTGAATCTGGAACTTTCACACACCCCCCACACACTTCCTCCACCCATTTAAGATACTTTTGCATCTGACCCAAAATCTGCTCACAAACATGCTGGAAGTAAAATCTGGGCTAAAAATCCCAAGTGCCCTTTCTCAGTTTGTGACAAAGAGCGGAGAATGAATGAATGCAATGATTTTGGCTGCCATTTTAACTAGCACATACAATATGAAGCATACCATTTGACCAATGGACCAACACCTACTTAGAAAATGGTTAGCTCTGTTTCATTTGTTCTAGCATTCATGTAGCTTTTCTGTAATCTGTAAAAATAAGGCTCTTTAATCAAGGGTGCCATTAAAGACTCATGTATTTGTAATATTAACTGTATTTCCTATGGCATGTGCATATAATTCCAAAAATTTAAAGGGGCAGTCAAATCCGCTCCACACTCGGCTTAGTCTCTAGTTAAAACAAATGTCACATGATTAGGGCCCTACCAAATTCATGGCCATGAAAAACGCGTCACGGACCATGAAATCTGGTCTCCTGCCGTGAAATCTGGTCTTTCATGTGCTTTTACTGTATTTTACAGATTTCATGGAGGAGACCAGTATTTCTCAAATTGGAGTTCCTGACCCAAAAGGGATTTGCAGGGGGGTCACAAGGTTATTTTAGGAGGGGGTCACGGTATTGCCACCCTTATTTTTGCACTGCCTTCAGAGCTGGGTTGCCAGAGAGTGGCAGCTGTTGGCCAGGCACACAGTGCTGAAGGCAGCGCCCCACCAGCAGCAGCACAAAAGTAAGAGTAGCAGTACTATACCAGGCCACCCTTATTTTCTGCATTTCTGCCTTCAGAGATGGGCAGCCGGAGAGTGGCGGCTGTTGACAGAGGGCCCAACTCTAAAGGCAGCAGTTCAGAAGTAAGGATGGCAATACCATACCATGCCATGCTTACTTCTGCTGGACTCCTGGTCAGCCAGGCTGGTTCACCAGCCGCCCAGTTCTGAAAACAGCGCCGCCACCAGCAACGGCGCATAAATAAGGGTAACCGTACCCCCTGCAAGCCCCGACAATAACCTTGTGACCTCTCCCGCCACTCCTTTGAGTCAGGACTCCTCCTATTACAACACCGTGAAACTTCAGATTTAAATATATGAAATCATGAAATTTATTATTTTTAAAATCCTATGACTATGAAATTGACCAAAATGGATGGTGAATTTGGTAGGGTCCTACTCATGATTGAAGAAAAGGGCGATATGACTCAAACTGACAACTGTTTCATAAATGTTTCAGCCACTATATAATTTACGAGAGTTTCCATTAGGCAGCTACTATACCTTTTCTGTCCATAAGTTTGAATTAACTAGCCCTTCTGCCTGTAGAAAGTCCTGTACAATGAGCAAGAGCCGGAAGGCATTTTCAGCATGTGTTGGAAGAGCTTTTGTGTCTCTGTTATCAGTGACTGTCCATTCCAGCATCTTCTCTAGCAAGCTGAATGGAAAACAAAATCCCGAAGTAATTATCACATGTTCTAAGAGTAAGTGGCTTTTAAAAAAATCCCATTATGTATTTAACTGAGCCTAAGTGTATGTAGTGATATTACTGTCTTCTACCCTGTACACCAGTGAGATTAAGGAGATTCTGATCTTCATAAAAATCAGGGGCATCCAATTTTAAGTTCTGTCAAATAAATTCAATTTATAAATAGGTACAGATGCTTAGATACATGTCTGATCATACTTGTAGAAGAATGAAGGGGATCAAAGTAAATCAATTCAGTGTCTTTCACCAGGATTTAATGTTACTCTGATTCCATCCTTTTTTTCCTTCCCCTCCAAAAGAAAAGAAATCTGTCATTACACTATACTCACTTGAGTTTTATTTCATCAGAAGGTTGCAGTAACTCATTAGATATCCCCAGTTTGGTCAGTGCAGAAAACACCTGCCCCCTCTCAATCCAGACAGCATCATCAAATCTTTCTAAACCTTTCCACATCACACAGAGCAGGACATCTGTGAGCAACTGTATGAGCTTCTCTTCAGATCCCTATGAAACAATCAAGAAATTCATACTCTTTATAGTTCAGAATACCTCAAAGAGGCTTGTTATTCCTTACACAGTACACCATGCTTGTAAAGTTTCATCATCTTTAACACTGTAGCCTAAAGAGTCTGCCCACTAACTAAATGAAAATATTAACCTAAAATTATGCTGCAATGATTTTTAGTCCAGATTATTAAATTAATATTTGCTTTACTTTCTATGCAAGAATTGAGATTTGAGTCTTAGTACGACTGCTTTGGCCATAGCACAACTTTTTCCTTGATGGGGATGATATCGGTCATTCCAATATAGCTCTGATTTAAAAAATAATGTTACAATTTCAGCTAGCAAACTAAAAAAAAACCTTGAAAGCTGGATGTTTATTATGCAACAAACAGCACTGATATCCACTGCAAATGAGCTGCTTTATCTGTTCTTCTGTTAGAGGGAGAACAGCATAACTGTCTAATTGCATCCAATGAAGTGAGCTGTAGCTCACAAAATCTTATGCTCAAATAAATTTGTTACTCTCTAAGGTGCCACAAGTACTCCTTTTCTTTTTGCGGATACAGACTAACATGGCTGCTACTCTGAAACCTGTAATTGGGAAGGGTATTTTAAAAAGAATTAAAAGTACTGTAAATTATACATGTTTAGACAGGATGGGGAGGATTACTTACTTCTTGGTTTTCAAATAACGGAAGATCAACGCTGAATCCCATATCATCGATGATACTTGATTCTTTGTCAGGCTGACCAGAGAATGGCTTCAAATTTTCAATGGGTGATGGTGTGCTGGGCATGCTATCTGTCATTTGATTCCCACTATCAGCCAGCTCATAAGAGTCCATGCTAGACAGATCTAAATGCAAATGTGAAGGACTACTGTGCCATAACTCTTCTTGATCCTGTGACCTGGAAGTCATCTCTTCAACAGAAGTACCTTCCAGCAATGTACCAGAAAAACAGGTGGTGACATCTAAAGATTTGCTGTCTTCCACACTCCACTGATCATGTGAACCATTAACTGAGGCAAAGCTACTAGCTTTCCCCTCCTCTGCCTGATCAGGATAGCATTTCTGAAGCTCTTCAGCCGGAATTTTTTTTCCATCTTCCTTTGTAGAGTCAGTCCTGCTCTCTTTAAGTCCATTCTTGATGTCCGAGTTTTCTTTTAGGAATAGCCTAACCAGTATCTCCTGCCAAGCTAGTTGTTGAGCAATCTGCTGTGCTGCATCCGGCTGGGAATGTAAAAGCTGTAAAACCTGTAGAGAGCACAAGAGGTCAGGCTCAATATCCAAGCACGTACACGTTAACCTGTGCTACCCAATGGCAGTCATTCTAGCCTTTAATCACACATTTCGTACTCCATTACATTTTATGCCTGCTGCAAAAAATTCTTGTAATATACTTAGTCAATAGGCATAAAGTACATCTGAGCCATAGATAATTCTTCACAGGAGAAAATGAAATACAAACACTGAGAAAGTTAAATATTTATGGATCTACAGTAGTTCGCATGAATTAAGATAATCACATAGTAATCATTTACAACAGAAAACAAAGTTAGACATCGGACAGCCATATAATCATTTTGAAAATTGCACGTATTTCTTTTATTCCATTGAACTTGCATCTTATTTTAATGAAGAAAATAATGATTGGTGTAGTAAGAAATAGAATATAGCTTGTTAAAAGCTAACGATGTATAATTTAAAAAACCTATTTATTACTAAATGCAAAAACTAAAAGTTTCCTTGATATTCAAATAAAGTACAAGCTAACTATAGCACATCAGTAATGTTTTCCATCTCTTAGGCACTGTTTTGCAACTATTTCCACAAAAAGCAGTCACATACACCACAATATATATCCATTTCAGAACACCAGTTGACAAAATCAGTACAACAAATTACAAAATACACGGGATTAGAAACAGCTGAGCTAGAATAAAAAAGGTAAAATAATGGTCTCACACACACACACACACACACACACACACACACACGGAGAGCTGAACATTCAGCACCAACACTACAATCAGAATCTCCAGCTCACTTCAGAAACTGTGATGCAACTTATGACAAACATCGTATTATCTCTCAGCCTCTCTCTAAAATATTTCAACAACCTGCACCAACAACTGTAGTTTAGGATCACACTAAACTCGATTTCTGCCTTGCACCTTTCCTTGACTCACAACCTACCTTTTTAGGAATGAATTTAAAAAACAAAACAAAAACAAAAACAAAAAAAAAAAACACAGAAAATGTTCTCAAAGTAACTGAGCAAAATTATGAAAGTAACCTCTGTTCATGAGCTTTTGAACCATCTTTGAGAGCAGTCAATCATTAAAACAGTTCCGTATTTCCTTTCTGTAGAAAATACACAACATTTGACAATCATATAAAGTAAAAGAGTTTAAAAATTACTGAAAATACAGTAATGTGGTGTACAAACAGCAGGTCAGGCTCATCAGAGATTCACATTATTAGCATGAGTCATCATTTAAAATTAATATAATGACATATACCCCTAATATATGTACTGCAGCTCCCCATGTCATTACCAACAGGTAAAATGGCCTCCTGTTTTTAAGATTACTAACCTTTTTGCAGATGGCCACTCTAACATTTATATCTGCTCTATGAGACAGGTGCACCACAGCTATGAGGTCTCTGTAATTCACAACGGGATCTGCAGGGTTGGAATACAAACAAAGACATTGCACAAGCAGGAAAAAAAATGAAAAAAACTTTTGAGGCCATCATTATACATCAAGGATTAGTAAATGGGACAAATGTAAGTTTGTTTTGCAGTTTTAAGAAATTATGCTTAAACGCTAAGTAAATTGAAACCATCAGCATAAATGTGTTAACTTGGAGCACATTTAGAATAGAATAACTTTACTAAGTAGCTTAGTTTTCATCACAGCAAATCATTACTATAAAGACTAGGGGGTGGAGGCTTAAAATAAGTAAATCAAACATGTTTGTCTTAAAAAAATAAAATAAATAAAATAAAATAAAACAGAAGGAATTTAATACTAATAAGCAATCTGTCAAAGTGTCTTGAATTACCTGCGTACAGAATTTGGTTAAGAAGATTTTTAATAAGAGAAATGGTAACTGGGGATTCATTCAGAAGGAGCCCTAGACCAGAGTATCCCACTTCTCTGAGTCTCATACGTTGTTTACTCCGTTCATAGACTTTAGTACATTTCAGCATCTGCTCTACAATCTGCGAAGAAAGATCACAAAAATCACATATTAAGAAAATTATACATGCCTTCTGTATATAAATTCCAAGCAATCTTATTAATGGAGTCTGAATTATAATTTGTCTGTGCATAATTTTTTAAAGAAATAGGCCCCAAAAACATAAATACTAATACAGTACAAACATAAATGCAGGTGCTCTTTGATCTTTAAAGATACCAAATCTTCAAATATTCTACTTCACTGGAATACAACAGCTTCCATTATGAAAAGTACAATAAGTAACAACTGTGCAGAATTTATAATTTCTAGTCAGCGTACTATTACTAATAAATAACTATAAGCAGGTTTGCTAAATTAATACGTTCTACATAAATTTGTCTCCATTTTAAAACAGGGTTTAACTGCCAGAGATGAAAGATGAAAGAGAGCAAACATTTGCAAAAGTTACCATTAAAGAACTTGTACTTAATTTATTACCTTGAATACAAGTTCCCTTAGCCTGTCAGAATATCTCTGATTCAGTAACAGAGCGTAGAGGATATCAGCATTTCCTGGTTCAAAAAGCAACAAGAAAAGCTGGTCCCGGGTTGGGCTGTTATGAAGTAGGCTGAAGAGTACATCAAGAATCCCACAGAGCTACAAAATAAAAAAACACACCCCTCAATAAAACCCATAATCCATGCAATCTTGACTATAATGCGCAACTCAAGGGGAAACATCCATTCCTCACCCCCTAAACACAGCATCTTACATCACATTTTCAGAGAAGTGTCAATGTCCCTTTCAATCATATTATATTTACAATCAGCTTTAGTTTCTGTAAAGCTGTTCCTAAATATATATATATTATATACACACACATATATATTATACACACACACACACACACACACACACACACACACACACACACCCCCTCAGAGAGGGCACTTGCATCAAACTGTAAACAAAAGAGGCTTAAACTGAGCAAAAGGGTTTGTCATTACTTGTTTTGCCGTAGAGCCTAGTGGCCCAAGGACACAATTGTATTAGGTGCTATAAAAAAACAGAAGAGAGGAACTGCAGACAGCGATTATAAACAATGTGCTCAATGAGCTCAGAGATGAAAGAGAAGGGAGATAGAGCTTTGGAGAGGCAAGTGAGGGTGAAGGGTAGGTATTTTTACAATGGGAAAGATTAAAGCATGTTTGTATTGTGAGACGAAAGAGCCAAAGAAGAGTGAGAGGTTAAGGAGAAGAGTAAAATAGGGAATGAGAGTGGGCACAAGGGAGATCAGGAGATGGGATCACTGGGACAAGTGGAGGAGTTCGAGAAGGAGAGCAGATGAGAAACTTCTGCATCAGGGATCAGTCAAGGGGAGGGTGAAGGTCACATCATATCTTGTCAACTTTCTCTTGAAAGAATCCTGTGCAGAAAGAGAAATGGTGGCAGGAAGAGGAGAAACGAGGGTTTGAGGAGTGAGTCAAAAGGTGGCAAAAAGGCCATTGCGATTGTGGGAATGTCATAAATATAAAGGGAAGGGTAAACACCTTGAAATCCCTCCTGGCCAGAGGAAAAACCCTTTCACCTGTAAAGGGGTAAGAAGCTAAAGATAACCTCGCTGGAACCTGACCAAAATGACCAACGAGGAGACAAGATACTTTCAAAGCTGGGGGGGGGGGGGAGGGGGGAGAAGGAAACAAAGGGTTCTCTCTGTCTGTGTGATGCTTTTTCCGGGACTAGAGCAGGAATGCAGGTCAGAACTCCTGTAAAGAGTCAGTAAGCAATCTAGTTAGATATGCATTAGATTCTGTTTTGTTTAAATGGCTGATAAAATAAGTTGTGCTGAATGGAATGTATATTCCTGTTTTTGCAAAAAGAAAAGGAGTACTTGTGGCACTTTAGAGACTAACAAATTTATTTGAGCATAAGCTTTCGTGAGCTACAGCTCACTTCATCGGATGCACTTGGTGGAAAATAAAGTGGGGAGATTTATATACACACACAGAGAACATGAAACAATGGGTTTTATCATACACACTGTAAGGAGAGTGATCACTTAAGATGAGCCATCACCCGCAGCAGGGGGGGAAAGGAGGAAAACCTTTCATGGTGACAAGCAAGGTAGGCCATTTCCAGCAGTTAACAAGAACATCTGAAGAAAAGTGGGGGGTGGGGTAGGGGGGGAGAAGTAACATGGGGAAATAGACTGGGAATGGATGAGTCATTACACAAAGCATAACTATATCCCCATGTTATTTCTCCCCCCCACCCCACCCCCCACTGTTCCTCAGATGTTCTTGTTAACCGCTGGAAATGGCCTACCTTGCTTCTCACCATGAAAGGTTTTCCTCCTTTCCCCCCTGCTGCTGGTGATGGCTCATCTTAAGTGATCACTCTCTTTACAGTGTGTATGATAAAACCCATTGGTTCATGTTCTGTGTGTAAGTGTGTGTGTGTGTAAGTGTGTGTGTGTGTGTGTGTGTAAGTGTGTGTGTGTGTGTAAATCTCCCCACTGTATTTTCCACCAAATGCATCCGATGAAGTGAGTTGTAGCTCACGAAAGCTTATGCTCAAATAAATGTGTTAGTCTCTAAGGTGCCACAAGTACTCCTTTTCTTTTTGCGAATACAGACTAACACGGCTGCTACTCCGATTCCTGTTTTTGTGTCTTTTTCTAACTTAAGGTTTTGCCTAGAGGGATTCTCTATGTTTTGAATCTGATTACCCTGTAAGGTATTTACCATCCTGATTTTACAGAGGTGATTCTTTTACTTTTTCTTTAATTAAAATTCTCTTAAGAACCCGATTGCTTTTTCATTGTTCTTAAGATCCAAGGGTTTGGGTCTGTGTTCACCTATGCAAATTGGTGAGGATTTTTTTTTTTTTTTTTAATCAAGCCTTCCCCAGGAAAGGGGGTGTAGTGCTTGGGGGGATATTTTGCAGGGGAGATGTTTCCAAGTGGGCACTTCCCCTGTTCTTTGTGCAACACTTTGGTGATGGCAGTGTTTATCCTAAGCTGGTAAGAATAAGCTTAGGGGGTCTTTTATGCAGGTCCCCACATCTGTACCCTAGAGTTCAAAGTGGGGAAGGAACCTTGACAGGGTATGATTCAATTAAGTTGGTGAAGAAGACTTTAGTTAGGAAGATGGCAGAACTGGAAGAAAAGAAAACAAATTTGTAATGGAGAAAGTCAGCCTGGTCACAGGACTTTTGCCAGCAATGCTGCACAGCACAAGAGCCGGAATGTGGGAAGCAGACACTGGGAATGAGCTAGGGTAGACCCTGTGATGGGAGAGAGGGAAAAGAGAGTCAAGGACAGAGGAGAGGGAGAATGGAGAGAACCAACCACCATATCAATGGAATATAAAAAGAAAAAATAAATCATTACAACTTCAGAGCAATGAAGTACAATTCTCTTCATTTTATACAGGCTTAGAAAAATACTGATATCCAATCAGTCTGCATTTTACCCAACTCACCTGCTTACCAGAGAAAAAGGAGTAGGATCATCAGTTAAAGTATTGCCCATTGCACAGTACCCTATGCAGTTCCACAACAGACTTAATTCTATAGCCTGCCACAACTACAAAGTAGTAACATATATGCTGCATTAGATTTTGCTTGCATCTTTTTTTGTCTCTTTCTTTCAATAAAGCTATGGTCAAAACTCCTAAATACTAAAAGATAGGAAGCAACCACAGATGTTCACTGTTGCCATATTAAATACCTGTTCCTCTTCACTGGTTGCAGCTATATATCCCATGATGCTCTGTATTTCTTCATGTGTCCCACCTTTGCTTAGGAAATATTTGATCAGTCCATATACGAATGTTTGTATTGTTCTGAGGTCATCTGGAGTTAAGTCACTGTCTTTATAGCCACTACTAACACAAAGAAAAAAGGACAGTAAAAAAAAAAAACAACATTTCTTGTATTACACGATTTGTGATTTATAAATATCACTCTGCTAATACTGCCACTACTTGTTTTAATAACCCTGCTATCTTGGAGTGATATTCAAGATGACAAAGTGGGAGTAGCCAAAAGCAGAACTGGGTTTTGGAGCCTGATAAACCCCCAGATGTAGACCTAAATCTGATTTGGGGACCTACTATTATTACTAAGCATGTTTATTATGGTAGTGCCTATGGGGCAACCAAGAATAGGGCCCAGTTATGCTAGGTACCATACTAACAGTAGATGGTCCTTGTCTCAAAGAGCTTGCCATCTAAATAGAAATGTAAAAGCATTTCAATTTTCATTTTTATAAATAAATCTCTAGCCATTTTCCTTGAAGACACCATTGAAAATTATAAGCAGATATAAATTGATGTAAGCCTATCACCAAGGGTGAAAGCTTATCCTGAAGATCCCAAAGATGATGATACCCAAATTCTTTTGGGACAAACTTTCCCCTCACTTTAAATCCTGAACATAAAGCTTGTAAGCAGCTGGTATTTTCTTGACAATTGGGATGTTGGGTGATTTAATTAAAAAATAATAAGAAAATTTTTTTTCAACCTTCTAAACTGCAAGCAAGTTTTCTACACATTTCTAGTACTTTTGGTATGAGCTTGCTACCGTCTAGTTTTAACACAGGGGTCAAGGGAAAGTAGTAATTTATGTAAGGGAGAATTAAACTCAAAAACTTGATCAGCTCTCACTTTAATTCACATTTTCTGTCTGGCCTTTTGTGAGAAAGATAACAACAGCATACAACAAAGTAAGGAGCATAAACCTCATACCCATAATAAATCCTGAGTGTGTCTAGTAGAAATTGAACTCCATACTTCTTTCTGAAAAGCCTCCTGCTGTCTTTGATGATTGTGGAAAGGTACTGTATGTGTCCTAAAATACAAAGCTTTCCATTAGAACCTAGACAGGGATTTATGAAAAACAAAGATACTGTGTTTTAGCATAACTATCTCAAGTTGTATGATCATCTCACCAATCCGGAAGGGGAAGTCTCCATGGTTCCAGATACTGAAGTCAAAAAGTAAATGTTGATACATCTGTTGCAAAAGTTGCACATTTTTTTCCACAGAGACCTGTTCTATCAATAATTGCAGAGCCATCAGTACATTCACATCCATCAAGCTCCCTGGCACCTACAATTCAAACAGACAGGGACAGGGGATAGAATAGTAAGTTATTTAATGCGCAGCATATGCATTTTCTATTCAACTGATATTTAAAATCAGATCAACTCCCTAGTCTTGCACAACAATACAGCATGTTTTCCTTACAACAACTTTGTTAAACCAAACAGCTGTTTGAAATAATTCAATAATTCTTTTGTCATCCGGATTAAAGGTTTTTGACTGAATTTTTATCTGATTTTGTTCTAGTTTAAATAGCTGAACTGTGAAATCTATGACAAACACAGCAAAACATAAGAATGGCCATACTGCGTCAGACTAATTGTCCATCTGACCCAGTATCCTGTCTTCCAACAGTGTCCAGTGCCAGATGCTTCAGAGGGAGTGAACAGAACCCTAGGACTATGAGTCATCAGTGTGATCAGGCCGTGAAAAATTGCTAATGCAATCCCTGGATACATCAGGAGAGAACGGGAAGTGTTGTTATTATCCAAGGCACTGGGCAATTTCATCTGCAATACTGTGTGCAGTTCCAGTCTCCCATGTTTAAGATGAATGCAAACTGGAACAGGTGTACAGAAGGGCTACGAGGATGATCAGAGGAATGGAGAACCTACCTTACAAAAGTAGACGTAAGGAGGTTGGCTTGTTTAGCCTAACCAAATGAAGGCTGAGGGGAGATATGAATGCATCAGAGGCTTAAACATCAGGGAGGGAGCGGAGTTATTTCAGTTAAGGGCTAAAGCTGGTCTAAGAACAAATGGATATAAAACTGGCCATCATCAAGTTTAGGCTAGAAATTAGATGAAGATTTCTAATCATTAGAGGAGTGAAATTCTGGAACACACTCCCCAGAAGAGGAGTGGGAGCAAAAATCCTAACTGATTTTAAGATTGATCTTGATAAGTGTATGGAGGGGATGGTATGATGAGATTGCCTACAAGGGCACATGGCCCATTTGTGACTGCTAGTAGCAAATATCTCCAACGGGTGGAGATGGAACACTAGATGGGGAAGGCTCTGAGTTACCCAGGAAAGCACTCACTGTAATGTCTGAAAAAAGAAAAGGAGTACTTGTGGCACCTTAGAGACTAACACATTTATTAGAGCATAAGCTTTCGTGAGCTACAGCTCACTTCATCGGATGCATTTGGTGGAAAAAACAGAGGAGAGATTTATATACACACACACAGAGAACATGAAACAATGGGTTTATCATACACACTGTATGGAGAGTGATCACTTAAGATAAGCCATCACCAACAGCAGGGGGGGGAAATGACTCTGAGTCATTACACAAAGTAAAACTATTTCCCCAAGGTATTTCTCCCTCCCACCCCACCCCCCACTGTTCCTCTGATATTCTTGTTAACTGCTGGAATTAGCCTACCTGCTTGTCACCATGAAAGGTTTTCCTCCTTTCCCCCCCCTGCTGTTGGTGATGGCTTATCTTAAGTGATCACTCTCCTTACAGTGTGTATGATAAACCCATTGTTTCATGTTCTCTGTGTGTGTGTGTATATAAATCTCTCCTCTGTTTTTTCCACCAAATGCATCCGATGAAGTGAGCTGTAGCTCACGAAAGCTTATGCTCTAATAAATTTGTTAGTCTCTAAGGTGCCACAAGTACTCCTTTTCTTTTTGCGAATACAGACTAACACGGCTGCTACTCTGAAACCTGTAATGTCTGACTGGTGGATCTAACTGACTGCCATATTTGGGGTCAGGAAGGAATTCCCCTCCAAGTCAGACTGCCAGAGACTCTGGGCAGTTTTCACCTTCCTCTGCAGCATGGGGCACGGGTCACTTGCTGGTTTGAACTAGAGTATATGGTGGATTCTCTGTAACATGAAGTCTTTAAATCATGATTTAAAAAACTCCACTAACTCAGCCAGAGTTTATGGGTCTATTACAGCAGTGGGTGGGTGAGGTTCTGTGGCCTGCAATGTGCAGGTCAGACTAGATGATCAAGATGGTTTCTTCTTGCCTTAAAGTCTATGAATCATCAAGTGATCCACACCCTGTTGTCCAGTCCCACTTTCTGGCACTCAGAGGCTTATGGACACCAGGAGCATGGGGTGCATCCATGACCATCTTGGATCATAGCCATTGACAGACCTATCCTCCATGAACTTACCTAATTATTTTTTTTAACCAGTTATTCTTTTGGCCTTCGCAAAATCCCTTGACAATGAGTTCTACAGGATGCCTGTGTTATCTAAAGAAGTACTTCCTTACGTTGGTTTTAAACCTGCCGCCTATTAATTTCATTGGGTGACCCCTGGTTCTTGTGTTACATTAAGATGTAAATAACACTTCCTTGTTTACTTTATCCACACACCAGTCATGATTTTTTAGTTCTCTATCATATCCCGCCCCTTAGTCATCTCTTTTCCAAGCTCAAAAGTCCCTGTCATCTTAATCTCTCCTCAGATGGAAGCACCTGTCTCATCTCCTATCCCTGTCCTAATGGTTCCTAACATTCTATTAGCTTTTTGGATTGCTGCTGCACATTGAGTGGATGTTTTCAGAGGACTATCCACAGTGACTCCAAGATATTTTTCTTGAGTGGTAATAGCTAATTTATATCCCATAATTGTGTATATATAGTTGGGATTATGTTTTCCAGTGTGCATTACTTAGCATTTATCAACATTGAATTTCATCTGCTATTTTGTTGCCCAGTCATCCAGTTTTATGAGAACTCTTTGCATCTCTTCAGTTTGCTTTGGAGTGAACTATCTTGAGTAATTTAGTATTGTCTGCAAACTTTACTACCTCACTGTTTACCCCTTTTTCCAAATTATGTGTGAATACATTGAACAGCATTGGTCCCAGCACAGATCCTTAAAACATAAACTAAGTAGACAAAGTATCATAACATCTTGTTTTCAGAAATATACAAGAATGTATAAATACTATACTAGTCTATGTATTGTATCTGTACATAAGCAAGACAGAAGGGAAGTACAAAGTTAGCTATGCTAACTCTATGTTCCTATGCAGCAGCAAGCACAGCTACTCGCTTGACAATAGTCTGAACCTTTGACATTTAGAATGAAGCCATGGCCTACTGGATTTCAGTGGAATCAGGATTTCACCCATAACACTGATTACATGAGGAATAACTTTTCACCTTCTGTAGCAAGGCTCCTAGGGTAGCAACTCCATGGGAGTGAATGAGATTATCCTGGTTTATAGAGTGTCTTTGAATAAAGTGCTTTATCATCAAGATGAAAGTTGCAACAATATTCTTCTCTAGACGAGCCTCTGCAAAACAGATTGTTCAGTTAAAACCCTTTTTTTATCCTCATTTCATTATTGTGTCAAATTAGAAGGAATAAGAAGTGAAATCAAGTGTTTTTATTCTCCACTATTTTCCTGAGCTTCCTCTCTCCACTGGTATTTGCTACCTTGCTGTAGATAGTGTTTAGATCCTGTGATGCTGAGGCAAAGTCATTATATGTATCCCCAAAACAAAGCAAATGCCAGTCATGACTTCAGCTGCCTTGTCCATTCACCTGCGGCATTGGACAAAATACTCTTCTCTAAGCCACAACCTGGATTGTCTTTTGCATATTCTGCACTTGCTCAACACATACATTTCTTCCTCTTTCCCCACATCTGGATATGCCTATTATATCTAGAACTACTTTAAATTAGGAGGGAGAAATAATGAAGCAAAAATCAAAAGTTGTATCATATTCCTTCACAAGTCTTAATTTGTAAGAGGCTTCCGCTAAGATTACAAGAATTCTCTCCAAGCTGTTAATTCAGCACAGCTGAAGAGCTATTTAAAAATAGTTTTCTTCTTAAAATTTAAAGAGGGAAACCTCTGGTTTCATATGGGTTTTTTTAAAGCATATTCATAAATTACAATAATTTAACTAAAATTCTGCAGGCTACTGGTCCATAACATGAAATACTACATTATCTCCCCGATTAAGGGCCCACTGAAACAGTGGGAAAATGTGCTATTGACTTCAGCGGGCTTTGGATCAGGCCCTTTTTTATTTTTCTAGATACTCAATAAAGAACCACTTTATTTAGAAATAAATGTGCACATTTTGACTCAAGACATAAAGCAAAATACAGCAAAACACTGCATTAAATTCATTCTACAAATGTCCTCTGTGTGTTCTTGAAGTGAATTTGAAACAGTGCTGAAATCCTCTTATTAGATGTCCAA
Organism: Dermochelys coriacea; assembly: GCF_009764565.3. Taxonomy (NCBI): domain Eukaryota; kingdom Metazoa; phylum Chordata; order Testudines; family Dermochelyidae; genus Dermochelys; species Dermochelys coriacea. The sequence continues at coordinate 61,804,970 of NC_050078.2, read as the reverse complement.
CTCAGATGCTCAGGAGTAAAAATAGTTTATTAAAATTATATGGCTACTATAATAGAGTTAATATATAATCATATAAACCAATTCTTTCCACTGTTGTAGTCCTCTGTTTTTATTAAACCTTTAACTTTAATATGGTCTTAAATCTATAGTACTTTCCTACCTGAAGCCTTTGTGGATGATAACACAACCCAGTCTCCCTCTATTGGAGTCACCAGTTCCTGAGGTATAGTTTCCCCTTCAGACCTCTCAGGCACCTGTCCATTGAGAAAACTGATCTGCTCCAGTAGTGGAAACAGCACATTCAATCCACCAATACAATTTATCATATCCTAGAGGGTGGGGGAGAGAGAAAACATGCCAACAAATTTGTAGGGTTTCTGTTATCTTTTTAATGTAAAAGAAATACCTATTTAATATTTAATGTAAAAGAAATAAGAAAGGCATGTATGTACTTATGAGTTAATCAGAATTCCATGTCACTTGGAAACTGGTTAAAAAAAGAACAGCAACAACTTCACAACAGTTTTAAAACTAGGTTTAAAGGTGTTTCAGACAACAATTGTTTGCAAGTCTTTCAGCTAACTTCTGTGATTTTACAACCATTTGTTTTTTCTGTTTTTTCTCTCCTGTTGCTGCATGAAACACCTGCACAAACAACATGGGAAACTCACTCTAAGTGAAAAAGACCACATGACAGAAAATACTGTCAAATACATATACCGGAGAACCAGAAAGATATGTACTTTCTCCTCTGATCGCTTTCAATTAACACTAAAAAGTACATTAAAAAGTTTAAATACATGTGAATTTTAGTTTAATAGTATCCCAATAAAAAGGATCTGCTTCAGAAAGTTTAAATACAAATAAAATGATAAAGCAAATTATTTGGTTTGCAGAATAATGGGAAAGGAATATAGGTTTCATTAATATCTCCTAAAATTCATAATCATTTGTACACTTATAGGGATAGCATGGAATTTGACAAATTCAGTAAGTGGTTAGCAAGCTAGCCAGGGATACTTATTATGTTCTCAGTGCATTGAAAACTGAAGTGTATCAGAGTTCTTTAGTAAATTACTCTAATGGTCACAACTGAAAGATTGATTTTGGAGAGAGATCTTCACAGCACATACCATACGTACAGACTAAAAAGAATGATTTTAAATGTATGTCATGATTATTTTGGATCTATACTGTATTCTTATTTTTAAGCACTTGGACAAAGGGCCACCCTCCACATTCTCTCATGCGCAGACATCTCAGGTGGAGGACTCAACAAACAACAAAACAAAAACAATGGGGGTACTCCCCCCCTTCTTTCTTTTGGGTACTGGGAAGGGGACACCACTCTCCTTCTCCAATGTTTACCTCCCCATCTCTCTCATTACTATCTCCTCCCACTGCTTTGCTCCACCCCATACCTCTTCACAACCTCTCTCTTCAGCCTGCAGAATCCCTCCCCTGCAAGCCCTTGTCAAGTTTTTTCACACCTAATGTATCTCTCCAATAAGCCATTGCTGTCTCTGTGAGAACAAAACAGGAAGCACCTCTCAGAAGCAGTGCAGAGATATGTGACATAGGGACAAGCACAAACCAGCTAATTAACATGCAAAACACTTGTCTGAAGTTTGAGACTGCTATCTCATTTCCCTTTAAACCTGCAGAACTCCTAGACAGTTCCCCCACCAGTACCTATGCAATCTCCTAATTGTGGGGCTTCTAAAGACCACAATTGGGGGCGGGAGGCTGCTGGCTCCTGACACTCCCATAATGAGCTCTTTGCACTTTCTGCTGAGCAGAACTATGCTCAACATAGCTTCCCACGGAACCAGTGGTGTGTACAAGCAGCATTCTTATGCCCCTGGGCAAGGATAACAAAATCATGGCATTTTCCAACTGTTCATATAAATTGGACCACCCAAAATTAACTAGTACATGTTCCTACACTTTCTGGAAGCGTATCAGTCAACTAACACAAAGCCTATTCTCCTACAATGTTCACTCAGAGAGAGTATCAGTACAGAATAGAAAAGGAGTACTTGTGGCACCTTAGAGACTAACAAATTTATTTGAGCATAAGAAGTGAGCTATAGCTCACGAAAGCTTATGCTCAAATAAATTTGTTAGTCTCTAAGGTGCCACAAGTACTCCTTTTCTTTTTGCGAATACAGACTAACACGGCTGCTACTCTGAATCCAGTACAGAATAGCTGTCATTAAATGTACACTATTACTGACACAGGGAGTCTTTCAGAAGAGTCTGAACTTCATGTTCACTGCGGACAGCTCCCATTTATTTGTGCATACATTAGTCCTCCTTATAACCTTCTACTATGAATTCCCTACATTCACAACTCGGGTCAACCCCACTTCAAAAGATGATTACCTTTTGTAACTGTTGCTCTTCGAGATGCGTTGCTTATGTCCATTCCATTGCAGGTGTGTGCGCTCGCCACATCCACTGGTGCCAGAAGTTTTTCCCTCAGTGGTACCCGTAGGGGACTGGCTCTGGTGCCCTCTGGAGTGGTGTGCATATGCGCCAGTATAAGGGGCGCCACTGGCTCCCCTCTCCCTCCGTTCCTTCTTGACAGAACTCCGACAGAGGAGAAGGAGGGTGGGTCATGGAATGGACACGAGAAACACTTCTGGAAGAACAAGTTACGAAAGGTAACCATCTTTTCTTCTGAGAGTGCTTGCTCATGTCCACTCCATTGTAGTGACTCCCAAGCAGAACCACTGGAGGCAGGTAGGAGTTCACAGACGTGTCAATTGCAACACAGCTTTGCCAAATCCAGCGTCATCTCTGGCTTTCTGGGTGATGGCGTAAGCATCATGAACGTGTCAACTGAAGACCATGTCTTGGCCCTGCAGATGTCCTGGATAGGGACATGCACTAGGAAGGCAGCTGAAGATGCCTGCACCCTAGTTGAATGAGCCTTCACTACTGGTGGAGGCACAGCCTGTGCCAACTTGTAACAAGTTACGGATGCAGGTGGTGATCCAATTTAAAATCTTCTGAGAGGACACTGGAAGGCCCTTCATCCTGTCAGTGATCGCGATAAAGAGCTGGGTTGATCTATGGAAGGGCTTGGTGCACTCCAGGGAGAAACCCAAGGCGCGCCTGACATCTAGAGTGTGCAGCTGCCTCTCCTTATTGGTCACGTGAGGCTTTGGAGAGAACACTGGGAGGAAGATATCCTGGTTGACATAGAAGTGCAACACCACCTTTCGCAGGAAGGCCAGATGGGGCCGCAGCTGGACCTTGTCCTTGCAGAATACCATGTATGGGGGCTCCGAAGTGAGGACTTTAATCTCAGAGACACGTCTTGCCGAGGTAATAGCTACAAGGAATGTAACCTTCCATGACAAGTGGAAAAGGGAACAAGAAGCCACAGGCTCAAAGGGTGGACCCATGAGTTTGGAGAGGATCAGGTTGAGGTCCCATTGAGGAACTGGGTCCCAGATCGATGGAAAGAGTCTTCCACGGCCTTTCAGGAACCTGATCAGCATCTTATGCGAGAACACCGATCTACCCTAGATGTGAGGATGGAAGGCCAATATGGCTGCCAGATGCACCCTGATCAAGGAGAAGGCGAGACCTTGGTGCTTTTACTGAAGCAGGTAATCCAGGATGGACTGCAGAGATGTCAGAGTAGGGGAGATATTCCGCTCTGATGCCCAGCAGGAGAAATGCTTCCACTGCACCAGGTAAGTTGCTCTGGTGGAGGCCTTTCTGCTCTCCAAGAGAGCCTGCTGTCCCTGATTAGAGCAGACTTGTTCCTCTGGATTCAGCCACGCACCATCCAAACGGTGAGGTGGAAAGAGGCGAGGTTCAAGTGCAGAAGTCGACCGAGATCCTGCGAGAGTAGGTCCGGGCAGCTAGGAAGTGGCCACGGGACTGCCCCAGCCAGGTCCATGAGCATGCCAAACCAATGCTGGTGAGGCCATGCTGAAGCAAATCGTGCCTTGTCCCTCTTCATTTTTGAGAGGACTTTCCTGGTGAGCAGAACTGACGGAAAGGTGTACATCAGATCTCCTGACCAACACAGGAGAAAAGCATTGGATAGCGAGCCTCTGCCGAGGCTTTGGAGAGAACAAAACTGACGACACTCTCTGTTCTGTCTGGTGATGAACAGGTCCACTCGGAGCTCCGCACTTCTGGAAGAGCATTCTGACGACGTGAAGGGACCACTCGTGGTGAGAGAAGAAGGACCTGCTGAGGTGATGAGGACACTGGGGAGGTGAGAGGCTTCCAGGTGAATCGCATGCTGGATGCAGAAGTCCCGCAGATGGAAGGCCTCCTGGCACAGAGCTGATGATAGAGCTTCCCCCTGCCTGTTGACATAGAACATGGAGGCCATATTGTCCGTTGACACCTGCACCACCCAGCTGGACAGTTGGGGAAGGAAGATACCGCAAGCCAGGCGGATGGCTCCGAGTTCCCTGACATTTATATGCAATGCAAGCTCCTTTTGAGACCATAACCCTTGAGTCCACATTCTACAGAGATGCACTCCCCAACCGAGGTCAGACGTATCCAAAAATCAGGGAGACCGTGGGTTGTAGGCTCCCGAACGGCACACCTTCCAACACCAAAATCAGGTCGGACCCTTTCGGGAAGGGATGCAGTCTGTCCCCAGTATCACGGGGTATGGCAACTCCTCTACTACCCCAACCCATTACCAGGCAAAATGCCCCTTACCTCTAGAGGCACCTAGGCCATGGCTTCCGATTCCCATGGATGCATTGTAGTTTCATTTTTGCCCCAGGGATGAACCAATGCGGCTTCACTAGTCCCCTCTGAATGAGCGAGTGGGCCGGGACCAAGGCTGTGTCCACCAAGCCCCTCTGGAGCTTCCTCCCCACCCACATGGGGATAGTGGCCAGCCCTCATCCCCTTTTCTGCCCTCAATCCAGCCGCAAAACTCAGCTAGGTGACATTCCATCTCTGGGCTGTCCCTGCATTTATGTCCTGGTCATCCACATGGCCAGCACGCAAGCTGCCCTGGAATACTAGGGGCTCCCTTGGTCTCCTCCTTCCTCTTCTCTGGGCTTCTCCCGGGGGGGGGGGGGGGAGTTCAGGATTTCCTCCCCCACTCTAGGTCTTGGCATGTCTTACCCTCCTTTCGAGAAAAATCCGACTCCGTGTACTCCTTGTCAATTAAACAGTGGCCTCTACCATGTTCGGCTGGTATCACCAGACCCAGACTTGCAGAGTCTCTTGGAGGCCCTGTACAAACCACTTAAGTGTCACCCTTTCCATGATTCCCCCCACCATTTGAGTGACCAGCCAACATGTGGCCCAATCTGTCAGCTTCTGGGCAAAGGCTTGGGGCCTCAAACTCCCGTCCACCAGGCCAACCGAAATTTCTGTCGGTACTTCTCTGCCAAGAGTCCCACCCGTTCAGAATCCTTGGCCTGTTCATTGTTTAGCGCCATACAGGCAGCCTATTCCTCGCTGGCCAGAGAGGGGGCCAGTCATAGGGCCCATGTTTCCCTATCCCATCAGCACTCATGGCCACCCACTCAAACATACAAAGGAAGGCATTGGGGTCATCGTCGGGGCCCATCCTACATAGGCCTACCCCTGGCGCGCGGGTGCCATCTCCTCCCAGGGGACTCACCACCTTTTGCAGGAGCTGCTGCTGCACATTGGCTTGCTCTCTGATAAAGTCCTGGAGAGTTTTCTGCTGTCCGGCCTGCCAGGAGAGTAAGGCCTGCCTCTCCAACGGTGGGATTGCTGGAAGGCCTGCAGTGCTTTCTGCATCTCCTCCTGTCGCTTGGCTAGCCACTGCAAGGTTCCCTCTATCTTTTGGGTTGCCACACCATGGTGGTGGCTTGTAGTCCTGGAAAAGCCCTCTCGTGTAACAGGGTCCACGCTGCGCCCCCAGGTTTTGGCCCCCCCCTTCAACGCATCAGGGACACTTCAGTCTGGTGCAACACCCATGCTCTTTATTCTCAATAGGTTTCTGACCACCAGTTCCCAACTATATACAAGCTTCACAGCTACTTTAGGAAACTCCCACCTCTTTCTGTGTTTGACCTTTCTCTTTCCCTTTTCCCCCCTTCTCTGGCTTCCTCCCAGCCTTTCTAGCTCTGAGCTAATAAGACTGGCAGGTGCAGCCAGTTACCAAGCAGGCACCAGGCTATTCACCCAGCATCAATCTACTGACTGAAACTCGAGTGGCAGGAGCTGATCAAGCGCTTCTCAACCAGCAGCCTGCCACAAGCTGGTACCGGGCATGGGGATTGGCGCTGGTTGGTGCCAGCGGCGTGCTCTGGAGCAAGCAGCAGTGCTTGGAGCAGAGTGCAATCTCGTCAGCTCCGAGGCCAGTACAAGGGCCAACTCCATAAAGAGCACTCTGAGATGAATGTCCCGCTTCTTTTTAGTCGGTGGCCTGAAGCTCTTGCAAATGTGACACTTGTTTCCCCTAAACACTTTGGGCAGCTTCTATGCGGGTCACCGACTGCCATATGTTTTTTCAACAGTCACAAGGTTTGAAGCCCAGAGACTGAAGCATGCCCTGTACCTAGGCTGAGTCCCATACGGGACTAACTATTTCTAACTTAAACACTAAGGGAACTATTAAACAAACTATTTTATACAACAAATTCACTACTAGACACAGTAGAGACAGAAAAGCTTGCTGAAGGAGATGTTCCAGCACCATGACTGGCAATAAGAAGGAACTGAGGGAGAGGGAAGCCGATGGTGCCCCTTATACCAGTGCATACGCGCACCACTCCAGAGGACACCAGAGCCAGTCCCCTATGGATACCACTGAAGGAAAAACTTCTGGCACCATTGCATGCAGTGAGCACACACACTTACAATGGAATGGACATGGGCAAGTACTCGAAGAACAAAAAAATATTTTGTACCCGAGTATTCCAGCTTGGTAGTTCATTTTGATTTGAACACCAAGTGAGTGAGCCCTAGCCTAGATGATACTTTTGGGTCCAAGTCAGACTTGGAAATCAATGTTTCTCCTATATACACCAGGTCTGATTCTGACCTTTGAGATCAGTGTGTGCTAATGAGTTGGCAGATGGGTGAGTTGGTGAATAAACAGGTAAACAGTGACATAATAGACTAAGGTGGTGCACACTCAATGAATCTCTTCCTCTCTCCATGAATCTGCAAGAACTAAATCAGAGTATTTTTTGGGGAAGTGAGAACATGAGAAACATTGGCCTACATGGAGGAGGACTAGTAAATTAATTAACTGAGGTTTGTTCAACACTTTGAAGATTTAAATGCTAGTACAAAGTATTATTAGGAAGAAAAAGGTAGAGGTCATAAAATGCTTTCAAAATATTAAACATATTAGTTGCAGTACCACAAAATTTTTTAATATTCTAATTTTAAGTTTGTTTTGAAACATTATCTATGACTGCGTTAGCATGACTCCAGTTTCCCAAAATTTACTTTGACACCACTACAACCCTAAAATTAGCTTAATTCACCTTGAGAACACTGCTATGCGTGGTGTTGCTCCTGCACAATGGGATCTTCTAGCATTCCTTAAGTATCCAGTATACAATAACTACTTTGTATTTACATCAGATTGTGATGATTTAATATTAATTTACCTTGATGTCCCAGTTCGCTACTTTGTTTCCAGTTAGTCTTCCATGTAAAAGATTTGTGGACAGGTCAAGGCAGATTGGGTTTCTGCAGGCCTAAAAAAGGAAGAAAACATGAGCTTCAGCATTACTTCTGAAACAAATTCAGAGTCATTGAATTACCTATAAAATTTACATAAGAGTGCATCGCATACTGAGGTAAGGCAGGAAACAGCACTGTGATGATACTAATGGCAAGTTTTCAACAACGTGGGATACCCAGAACATATTTCCTAATATCTTGGATTCACTATTCACAGTTTCACTACTTACAGCACTCTTGGCCTTTTGGTAGAATGAGATATAAAATACACAAATCTTTAGTTTAGTTATGGACATTGCAAGGCCTAATCCAGGAACCCACACTACTCATGTTAATGGAAATTAGTTAGATTATCAATTTGTCGTTCAGGAGAGAGTGCTGACTTGTACCCTTTACACAAAGTGAGGCATTAATACTGTGCTGGGAGATACTTTTTGGTTAGAATGGTTGAATAAACTAAATGCACAGAAAAAGCTACCAACCCTAAAAGGGTGGGAAACAAAACACATCATATTTCAGTAAAAGCAGGAGGAAAAGAATGACAGGCTCCGACCACTCACACTCTGATACTACCCCAAAGTGCCATCCAGTGTGGTTCTTTAAGTTTTATTCCACAATATCATGTAAAATGACCTCACCCCACATTAAGCAGTGGGGGCCATCGTCTGGCTTGTAGGAAAAGGTGTGTGACCCCTTTAAAGGCTAGACAGCCAGAGTGCTGCAGCTTCAGACTGGGTTAGTGTGGGGCGGTGACCCATCCCCCACCCCAGATGACTGTAAGAAAGGGACGGGACTATTTAGGTCCACCCCAGTGCAGGAAAAGCCCTCTTAACTGGACCAACTGTGCAGCAGGAACACCTGAACAAATTTCGCTCTCTGGTGGCTCCACATGGTAGCAGACTGGTGAGAACAGGGAGGCAGAAGGGGGAGGAGTCCTCCCTCCAACCTACAGCAGCAGAAGCAAGTGTTTTGTAGCAAAACAGGAAGGAGCTCAAACTCATTGGAGCTGGGCTGTAGCAGATTTGTGAGAACAGGAGGAGGGAAGGTGTCCCCCCTTCCAGCCAGGGATGGAAGTTCCAAACCCAGTTCAGGGTGCACCGAGTGGGGCTTGAGAGGCCATGGGAGCCTGGGAATGTGGGATCTTCTCTGCTTGGACAAGGACTGGGGTAGGTGGATCCCAGCGTGGTCCGACTGTCTGCCAAATGGATTCCCCTCTGCTGGGAAGCAGCGTGGGGTCTGGGGAGCAAATACTCCCCACGGTGAACTATCTGCATTTGAGGGTGGGGGAGCCAACAGAAAATTGATTCAAGCCATCTGAGTAGCTGCTTCCAAAATTGTTTCCATAGCACTACAAGGCTTACAAGCTAATTGCTGGAGCCTCCTTGTGGCAGATACTCCATGGAGAAAGGATATGGTGGTAGATACAATGCATTGGTAAAGGATTTAAAAGAGGTATTCTTTAAAGGAGCAGAAATGGGAGTTTCAGGGCTATGACTGGTACGGCAGGGAGCCAACCCTCTCTCCTTTATAGCCCCCCTCCCCCCCTTAAACCTCACTTGATGGGTGGGGCTGACAGCACTCCCCCTGTGTATATGTAAATTGTTATGGAATTACTTGCACTGTACACTTTTATCTGCTAGATACTCTCAGACATTTAAGAATAAAGTTGTGGCCTAATTAAACCACATCCAGTATCTCCTGTCCTTCTTCCGGCATAGCCGGACAACATCACTTTAAGGAATAAAGAAAACTTTATCCATAAAAGCAAACCTATTCCATTCTAAAAGTTCATCAAAATAATTCTATAGACATTTAAAGCTACTGTTCAGAACATGTTTTAACCTTAGAAAAAAACAAACAAACAATCTACTGTAAAGCATGTAAGCAAATGGAAAACATGCCGATTACTACCTTGGGTGTATAGTGAAGCAGCACTTTACTGGGCAGATCTGCCACTTCAGACTCTTGGGATTTCCATGGAGTTAAACAGTTTGGGCCTGTAAAATATTTTTAAGTACATGCTAGATTTAAAGTTTGTGTTAATAAATTTTACTATACTACACTCTGCTAGAGATACAAATAGGACACCTTGAACTACACGTATCCTGACCAAATATTTGACATATCTCCTTAACCAAAAGATTATTTTAAAAAATAACTGTGTGATTCCATGGGGTTTTACCCTTTACAAATAACCCTCTGGCTAAAAAACAAGCTAAGTTATATGAAATGAAATGAGATTTGTATGTTCAAAAATTGTCAGTATTTTGTCTTTACAAATATTCCATTTCATACTCAACTGTCATCTGTCCCTAAAGACCACCAGCAGTTAGGAACATCAGATCTTGAAGACAGCTTTATATAGTAACAAAATGAGATTACATTTATTTTTAAATGATGTGATTGTTCACTTATCAAAGTACATTCTTTTTACAATTTTGGGTAGTAATAAGACATCATGCAACTCATACACCTACTCTTTTTTAAGATGACATATATAAAACTATCAAAATGTTCTGGAAAACATCTTTCAATTGCTAATGTAAATCCGAAAGGATGAGCTCCAAAGACTGAACAATGACTTAAGTGGCTTATCAACCACAGCAATACACTTGAATACTCTCACTTACATGCCCATATGTTGGCAAATAATGTGAAAAGACATTCAAGATTGCAGAGTTTATACAAGTGGTTCCTATTTCAGACTTTCAAGCCCATCGGACAAGTTTAGTTTTCTTTTCAAGATCACACAGAAGTATGACTTATTTTTAAGTTTTATTAATTGTTACATCATACATGGACTCTTGCATGAGGTTTTTGAAACTGGATATGGACCAATAATAAAACAGATACAGAACACTGAAAATATCTTTAACACACATGCAAAAGTAAAATAAAAACTGATATGGCCAAAGCTGTGGCCTTTAACTGAATAATTTAATTGCCCTAATTTTAATACCCAAAGATTTTTACTCAACTTTTTTAGCTAATGGGCCAAATGCTGCTTTCAGTTTCTTTGTTTAAACCCAAAGTAGCTCAACTGAAGTTAATGGAAATACTTCAGATTTCACTCATGTAAGTGAGAGCCCAAATTGGTCGATATCTGTGTAAGTTTTTTTTAGATCTCTTCAGGATTGGTGGATATCAATTCTTGTAGACGTCTCTGCATGTCTATAAATTTGATACATAATAGGGGAATAGGAGAATGTGTGTAAATATAGCAAACATAAATGTGTTACTATAAAAAGATATGAATCAGCTCAAAAAACTGACAGTTTATTTTTAAGGACATTGACCAGTTTGGCACAGTGCAAGCTGTGTACTTAGACTGTAAATTCTTTGGGGGAAGGGATCATCTTTTTGTTGTTGTGTTTGTACAGGACGTAGCACAAGGGGGTTCTGGTCCATAGCTGGGGCTTGTAGATGTTACCACTATACAACCACCACCACCAACCACTTACCTGCCAAATATAAAGCTTTCACCTGAGATGGCTGCAGGGCTTCGTGGAAGATGATAACTGACCCAAGCTGGCCCTCCAGTGATGTTGGACATCCCCATTCACTGTCCTGGGTACCCGCGGAGATCAACTTGGTGATCAACTCTGATTTCCCAAGCAGTCCGCCCCAACTGGCTGGAGAGAGAATCCCACCTAGAGATGTTCGATGAGGCGTAATAGGGGAGGAGAAGGGTGGGTCTGGTATCTGAGATGGAGGAGGAGTGGTTGTCCTCTGACCAGCTGAACCAATGCAACAAGAAGTAAAAGGCTGGAGACACAGGTGTAAGAAAAATAAAATAACGTTGCAACCAAATGTCAAACATCCTTGAGACTTTCACAAAAATTAAATATAAAAAATAAGTGAGTTGAACGAAATCTAATGAACTATCAGAGCAAATCTGCCTTGACTAAGGAAACAGGTGTAGAAAGACAGCAATACATTGTTGGTGTACATTACACACAAAATGCACTAGAAAGTGCATAATAATTCTTCTCCAGCAGGAGTAATTTGTTCCCCTGGCCTGTTACTGGCCTCTGCAGGGAGCATCAAGGCTTCTAGCCACATCTCTGTCCCAGCAAACCGTTCCCCTTCGATCATACACTAGTACTTTAGTAAGATGCATCTCCTACAATAATCTTGTCATATGAAGTATTCTGCTTGATCGCTTGCACTAATAAAAAGCTTCAATGCCATCTTCCCATGGCAACTTGTGCAGCAAGAGGTACCCCCCTCAATGTTTATAAAAAAAGCTGAATGAATGTTTTAAAGTTTCTAAAACTCTCACAGATTCATCCAAAAAATCAACAGTTTTGTCTTACAATCAGCAGTTATGTTTGCTTTTAATAACTTAATACTTGATTCTTCAACCTTTACAGGAAACATGTAAGTCATGCAACTAGTCATAATGAAGTCAATGGAACAACTCATATGAGCACATGCCCCAAACCAAGAAGGACTGCAGAACTGGGGCCTATAAAAATAAAAATAATGACTCAGTATCATAACATTGTAACCCAGGTTTAAAACGGACTTGTTCCACATAAAAGGAGCAACTGTTCACAACAGCATCTACATATTACACAATCATTTTGGTATTATATTGGTTTGTGCTTATTACAGTTAATTTAGTATTTAGCATGTAGAAATGATCAGCTAACAGCACCAAAAAGAAATGTCCCTATTAATGTAGCCCCAGACCAAATAGAGCACAAACAGTGTCACATGCAAGATTACTCAAACTTCCTGTGTGCTCTCAAATGTACTGAAAACCATCTCTTAGTGAGACAAAGTAGTTTTTCCACTGTGCATTAATCTACCATCCTCTCTTGCAAGACTGCCAATAAGGGAGGCAGTTAGTGCTAATTGTGATAGTTATTTAAAAAAATCCAACACCTCACATAAAAGGAGCTAACATGAGGCCACTGAACCACCATCAAAAGATAATTCTTGGTCAAATCTAGTCCTCTTCTATTCTGCTGTATTTGAGATGGCTGAAAGAGACATGATGAGCTTAACTATCCTCAACACTTGAAAATTGAAAACAACTGCTAATCAGTTTCTATCATGTTTTTAATCACATATGACCCATTTTCCCTTTTTATTTCTCAGTTTTATCTGACTGCCATTTTACAAACCATTGTTCTATAAGAAATCCCTAGGATAGTGGTCTGAGGGGAAGAACAGACTTACTTCATTCATGGCAGGAAATCTAAGTGGGGCAGAGATCTTCTGTTGTCCATTGACGTAGATGTAGACAAAGCTTTGACCGAAGGGCCTCTTTCCAGGCATATGAACAATAGTTATGTTGTGCTGGACAGGCAATATAACAGGACAGTTTGATTAGGTTCTTATTAAAATGCAACAAAACAATTCTGCATGTCTGCCCAACATTGCTTCCATTAAATGGGTGAAGAAATTATAGCAGAAAAAGTTTTATCGCATCACTGAAAGATCAGATCAAGTATCAATCAACACCCTCCTTTTTTAAAAAAAAGTGTACATTACAACAGTGGTTTTGGGGGGAAAAAAAAGATATGTGACACCCTTCATAATAATGCAATGCAGTCCCTAAATATAGCCTTAGGAATGGGATGGGGCAAACAGAGTAACTTATTCACATTTTCTAACCCTTAGACTTTGAACTAAATTATAGTTTATAAACATTAGAAGTTCACGTAACACATCCCAGCCACTCAGGAGCCATCTAACTGATCTAGCTGCATTTATGTTTCTTCTCCTTAAAAAAGGTCAAAGGAATAGAGAATTACCATGACACTGGCATGGCCCCATTACAGAGGTTGCAGAGACAGTAACCAGTAATCATTAATGCACTTATAAAATTTGTGGTTGACACCAAGGTGGGAGGGTTGCATCTGGAGGACATGATTAGAATTCAAAAAGACCTTGACAAAATTGGAGAATCTGTCTGAACTCAACTTGATGAAATTAAATAAAAATAAGAACTAAGTACTACACTTAAGAAGGAAAAATCAAATGCACAACTATAAAATGGAAATAACTGGCTAGATAGTAGTACTGCTGACAACGATCTGGGGGTTATAGCGGATCACAAACCGAATATGAGTCAACAACGTGATGCAGTTGCAAAAATTAACAGAACTGTTGTATTTAAGACACAGGAGGCAATTATCCTGCTCTACCCAGCATTGGTGAGGCTGCAGCTGGAATACTGTGCCCAATTCTAGGCAGTTTAGGAAAGATATGAACAAATTAGAGTCCAGAAGAGAGCAACAAAAGTGATAAAAGGTTTAGGAAACCTGACCTATAAGGAAAGGTTAAAGAAACCTGGCATGTTTAGTCTTACGAAATGAAGATTGAGCGGGGGGACCTGTTCAGTCTTCAAATATGTAAAGGGCTACTATAAAAAGGACAGCAATCAATTGTTCTCCATGTTCACTGAAGGAAGGACAAGAAACAATGGGCTTAATTTGCAGCAAGAGATTTAAATTGGAGATTAGAAAATTTTTTCTAACTATAAGGATTTCTTATAGTTATCGAATAGCTTCCAAGGGAGGTTGTGGAATCTTCACCACTGGAGATTTTTAAAAACAGGTTAGACTAACACCTGGCAGGGATGATCTAGGTTTACTTGATCCTGTCTCAATGCAAGGGGCTGGAATTGACTTCTCAAGGTCCCTTCCAGCCTACATATCTATGATTCCATGATTACAGATCTTATCATGTAATCATTACTTGCCTAAGTAGCCACACTGACATTTATTTAGATTTACCATTAAAAAAATATATACAAAACTTCTAAGCCCCCTGACAATAATTAGACTTGCAATAACCACCCAACAGCATAAATATTAATTAAAAAATAATATAACTTCACAAGCCAGCAGCATTAACTAATTAAATGGAGACTACAATTTACCTCGGCCAGCTGATAAAAACAGCAACTCTTAAAAGCCTCTCACTGCTAAGTCACTCCCAGGAACACACCCTCATCCTGCCCTCAAAACCCTATCAAACAAATAAGTCTACAATAAGACCTACTCACATGTTTAAGGATTAGGCCTTATCCTTAGAAGTGGAATGTGTCTTTATTCAAGAGAAAAAAACTAAACCACTTGTTAAAATTATCAGCTGCTTCTCTTTAGCTTACGCTATTCTGTCCTAAACAAAGTACATTTAAGTAGCAAGTAGCAGATCTTACCCAGAGGGAATCACAAAAACAATGGTCTGGCAGCATCACTGTTGCATATTCTCTCTTTGTGCAAACTGCAACCACCAGTGCTCCAGAGTAGGTAATGAAGGCCTCAAAACCCATCCCACTTCCTGTAAAAAAGCTACAGAATGAAAAATCCATGAGATACTTTTCAACAGTTCTGATGAATTCATGTACTGCTAGATAGTTTAACGCAAAACCTGTTTAAATTGTCAGCTGACAATGTTGTTCAGGCTGAAAACATTCATCCTCAATAGTCATATATCTAATGAGTAAAAGGATCCTTAAAATACCATTCTGGTTCACCTAATAAAAACAAACAACAACTACAAGTAAACTCTAGGTACAAGGAAGCCTAAAACCTGGTGTGCAGGACAAAAAAGTGGTCCAGTGTTCTTAAAGAAGTTTGTAGCCATCCACACCTTTTACATGGAGATGCAAACCTTGGTTCTAGCATGTAACGTTTCAGCTTAAATCCACACAGTTTATGCTGGTTTCGATATAAAGCATTGCATGTCGGGGACTTCAGTCTCTGAAAGCAACATCTCTATAATAAAGATGAACCTAGGCTACAATCTGTGCCATTTTGGCAGGAGGGGCGAAGTAAAAGGCTGCCTTTAGGTTTGTGGTAATTTGCCAATACTGTGTTTACAGGGACATTTTGGAGGCTCCTGTTATAGAAATTAGGAAGTATTTTTCTCCAATCAAGTATTTTCCTAAATTCACATTATACACAAAAGTAACTATCCTTCTATACTGGTGCTATAGAAAGAAACCATTTTGACAGAAATTGCATGAAGTTTGAAATTGTTATAGGGAATTTTTTGGTCAGGCCTACACTTGACATTTTTGCTGGTAAAGTAATGTCAGGGGAGTGGGGATGGGGTAATCTTTTCCAACATTTCTATACTGGCAGAAGCCCAAATGTAGATGCAGTTATACTGGCATCAAAGTGCTTTTGCTGGTATAGCTTATTTTGCTCATCAACTGGTATAAGCTATACTGACAAAAGCAATTCTTTGCCAGTAGAAGCTACAATAGGAAAGCTTGCCAGCTTTTCTAGTGCAGACATGGCTTTAGGCTCTTTTCATACCTTGAACACTTCATTAGGAAAAATATGTGAAAAAACTGTCAAAGCCTATTACATTCCCTCAAGCATGGTTATTATGAGAAGCATTTTCACTACAATTGTTATTAATCCTGGCACTTACAGAATAAACAGATGGTGCATCTATATTAAGTGAAAGCTATACAAGCGTGCAGCAATTCTCAAAAAAGGTCCATAATTTTAGAGTTTAATGTACCCACCCTACACACATGCACACCACACATAATTTGAAAGCTTATTTTATGTATGTTTAGATGAGGTATAATGAGGAGCTGTCAAGTGGTGCTGAAAGCCTGTAGATGAGGTAAATGAAAAAGCCACATTTTTTGCACAATTCAAGAAACACTGCAACATGACTATACTTACAATTTTTACTGTTCAAATTAATTTTAACATCTTGGTCAAAGCTACCAAACAATGTATTAAAAGACTTTTTATTGGTTTTGCATGGGCAAGTTTCTCCTCCCTCTCAAGAAATGGTGAAGCTGTATAACATGACAAAAATGGAAAATATCAACATTTTGGAATCATGGAATCATAGAACTGGAAGGGACCTCAAGAGGTCATCTAGTCCAATCCTCTGCACTTAAAACAGGATTAAGTATTATCTAGACCATACTGTCCAACTTGCTCTTAAAAATCCACAGTGATGGAGATTCCAGAACCTCTCTAGGCAATTTATTCTTGTGTTTAACCACCCCCACAGTTAGGAAGTTTTTCCTAATGTCCAACCTAAATCACCCTTGCTGCAATTTAAGCCCATTGCTTCTTGTCCTATCCTCGGAGGTTAAGAAGAACTATTTTTCTCCCTCCTCCTTGTAACAACCTTTTATGTACTTGAAAACTGCTGTCATGTCCCCTCTCAGTCTTCTCTTCTCCAGACTAAACCAACAATTTTTTCAATCTTCCCCCATAGGTCATGTTTTCTAGACCTTTAATCATTTTTGTTGCTCTTCTCTGAGCTTTCGCCAATTTGTCCACATCTTTCCTGAAATGTGGCGCCCAGAACTGGACACAATACTCCAGCTGAGGCTTAATCAGCTCGGAGTAGAGCAGAAGAATTACTTCTCGTGTCTTGCTTATATGACTCCTTCTAATACATCCCAGAATGATGTGGGTTTTTTTTGGTTTTTCACAGCGTTACACTGTTGACTCATTTAGCTTGTGATCCACTATGGCTCCCAGATCCCTTTCCACAGTACTCCTTCCTAGGCAGTCATTTCCCATTTTGTATGTGAGCAACTGATTGTTCCTTCCTAAGTGGAGTACTTTGCGTTTGTTCTTAACGTACTACCATTAAATGTTTTGACATCACATATGCTTAATTGTCAAAGTATCTCAAAAGTGATAAGTTATCCATAGTTTTCAGTTGAAATTTGCTGACCGTATCAGTCCCACACTGAAGACTGTGTACCAGTAGCAGTAGAATACATGCCCATAGTTTTTATAGGATTGTGTGTAGATATAAATGTATGTGAATTCTTAATGTAATGCTTCCTCATTTGTAAGCTATTGTAGATACAATGTAGCATCTAGTCTGCCTGCTAGAATGTTTAAATTTGTAATTGCCTATGTAGCTTATATGCAGTGCTATCTTTTGAAACATTATAGGAACTAGCTTTTTAATTCAGTGACACTTATGCATAGGTCAGTACTAGGGCTAAAAATGGGATTACACAGCTTCATATTATTAATATGCAAAGGCTATGAGAGAAAGAAGTGGCCTAACAAGAAACAGTGAAGAAAAAGTCCACAAACTAGTCTTGCCTTCTCATTGAAGAGGGAAAAAGAGTATGTTACAGATCTTACTGTATGACAATTAATCATATCCTGTGGTGCTTATCAACATATCTACTGGACTGCATGTAACATAGAACGTACACAAGTCTCTACTGAAAACAGAAAATGTTGGTGAAGGACAAATGGAGAGAGATGAGAGACATGCACTTGATTCTGATGGGACATGTAGCCCAGTCAAGAAATCTGACATCAAAACATTTACTAATATAGTCAAGATGACCAAATGTAAGTGGCAAGGGAAGAGCAATCACAGCAGCTGTCAGTTCAGAATTTTTTTTTTCCTGCAGAGCCTTGTCCTTAGCAAGATGTAGCGGTGATGTTCCAAGGGGAACTGTTCTTAGTCACCCAATAGGACCTGTGCCTATGTTCCTCTTCCATGCTGATGGAACAATAAAAACAAAGTTCAATTAGGGCATCAGCTGAAAGCGCTAAGCAGAAAGAATTCATGAGCTAAGAGCATACAATAAAGAAACAAAGATGCCAGGACAGCATAGATCAGACATGCCAGGGCTGTCATACAAATGATGGCTAGAGACAAATTTCCCACATTCCATGAACTGGTTCCTGAGTACTCAAGGCAGGTCCTAAAGCAGTTGACAACGCTAATTCTGTAATCAAAGTCTGACAGATATGACAACTGTATCTCTGTGAAAACTGAAGAAAGACAGTGCTGGACATGACCTAAGGTTGGATGCAAGAAATACCAGGTGATTGGTGGATGCCCTCTGTGCCACCATGGAAAGTTTCTAAACATGGCATCCAACAAGCAGTCACTTGTAAAATTCCTCTGTGAATCTAGGGTTCAAAAAGCACCTGAGTGCACATGACACCAACACTCCTTGCTGGAGGCTTTTCCAATGGCGAAATAGCAAAGTCCATCACCAACAGAGTTGGCGAAAGTCCAAGACTTGTACTCAAAATGTCACTGGTGCTATTACATTTCAATGATATCTATACAAGTTTATTATTAGATTTTGTTCTATCCTCTTGCAATACTTGTTCCAGAGGGATCGTCGAAGATCATCTGGCTCCTGACTGCTAACCCATGCTAATCATTCATGTGGGCACTCATATATGTATGAGGTAGACCCTGAGCAGATCAGAAGTGACTGCTGGGCTCTGGGAGTATGGGTGAAGGAGTTGAGGGCATAGGTGGCACTCTCTTCAATCCAGTAAGTTCCTGCTGTGGGGCTGGGTAAGCGGGGGTGGGGGAAATGAGGGAAGGGGGCGGGGAATGTGGGTGTGAGGAGAGGGGGATGGAGAAGAAAAGAGGATGGGGAATCACAGAGGGTAAGTAGGATCCTGGCATGCGGCATTGCCTCAGCAGCAGCTGGGGCTGCCCCATTCAGCAGTCCCATCGAACCCTCACCCAGACAAGCTCTACCCCCCTATACCTGGACCCCTCCGATGAGCCCCCCTACAGCCAGACCCGCACCCCATTGACCCCAACCAGCTGCACCTGGACCTCCACCCCATCAAGCCCCACTCCCCCTGCACTCAGACCTCCACCACTGAATTCCCACACCCAGACATCCCCGCCAAGCCCCATTTTCCCACCCCCAGATCCCTCCCACCCCCGCTGAGCCTGACCACCATCACCTGACCTGGATCCCCTGCAGAGTCCCATTGCCCCTGCACCCGGAATGCCCCAATGAGCCCCTTTGCATCCAGATCACCCCACACAGAAACCTCTCAATCTACACCTGGATCCCCCCCACACTAAGCCCCTCTACACTTGGATCCTGCTGGGTTCAGTCTCCCTAGCCACACCTGGTACAGAGGGGCAGGGCCCTGTGGCATTTCTGGGACAGACCCAGCCCTTGCACTGTGTCAGGGTCAGGTGAAGCCTCACTGCAGAGTCCCTATACTGGGGGAGGTGGGGGCTTCAGGGTGATCTTCCACCTCAATGCAGCCAGTGGCCTGTGTCCCTCACTGCCATACTGGAGCCACATTTATTTTATTGACAAATAACATCTGCATAATTTTAAAATATTGTGTGCATAATTTTTGGCGCATAATTCCCTCAGGAGTAGGGGTATTGCAGGGATTGGTCCTGGGTCTGGTTATATTCAATATCTTTCATAAATTATTATGGCATAGAGCATATATTCAAAGTCTGTGGAAAGTATCAAGATGGGAGGGGTTGCAAGTGCTTTGAAGGGTAGGATTAAAAATCAAAATATCTGGACAAACTAGAGAAATGGTCTGAAGAAAATAGGATGAAATTCACTAAGGACAAATGCAAAGTGCTTTACTTAGGAAGGAACAATCAATTGCACACATACAAAATGCGAAATGACTGCCCAGGAAGGAGTACCGCGGAAAGAGATATGAGATGTATAGTGGCTCACAAGCTAAATATGAGTCAATAGTAGAACACTGTTGCTAACTAACTAAAAAGCAAACATCATTCTGGCATGTATCAGCAGGAGGGCTGTAGGCAAGACATGAGAAGTAATTCTTCCACTTAACGTCACACTGCCAAGGCCCCAATTGTAGAATTGCACCTAGTTCTGGGCACCACATTGCAGGAAAGATGTGGACAAACTGGAGTAAGTTCAGAGGAGGGCAACAAAAATGATTAAAGAAAATATGACCTAAAGGAAAGATTGGGTTTGTTTAGTCTGGAGAAGAAAAGACAGAGGGGATATGGTAACAGTTTTCAAGTACGTAAAAGGTTGTTACAAGGAGGAGGATGAAAAATTGTTTCTTTAACCTCCGAGGATAGGACAAGAAGCAGTGGGCTTAAATTGCACTAAGGACATTAGGAAAAGCTTCTTAACTGTCAGGGCAGTTAAGCACTGAAACCAATTGCCTAGGGTGGTTGTAGAATCACTGTCATTGGAGGTTTTTTAGAACAGGTTAGACAAACACCTGTCAGGAATGGTCTAGTTATTACTTAGTCCTACCTTGAGTGCAGGGAACTGGACTAGATGACCTACCAAGGTCCCTTCCAGTCCTACAGTTCTACGATTGTTGTTGTGATGCATTGAGGTCACAAAAAAGTCCCATTTTCCATCTTGAAATAATACTAGAATCATTAAACTAATAAAAAAAATGCAAATATTTCAAAGTGGTCATTTAATTGTTCAGCCCTCGCCTCTCAGGTAATGGCACCACTTGACAGCTCCACATCATACTTCATCTTAAAGTAGACATAAGAAGTTTTCAAATGATGAATGCAGTATGCATATGTGTAGAGTGGGTACATTAAGTCAACCAAATCAGTGGCATCTGCCATTCACCTAATAATGCACATAGAGACCACAAAGCATGGAAATAGCAGCTTGCTCAGTCTTTTCTGTTGTATATTTAAAAAAATATTTTCCACTGAAACAAAGTAAAGTAACCACCTGTGTTTTAATCATTCATTTATTCTTGTTATCTATTTCCTATTTGCTATTATATTCCCTTCAATCAAGCATCTTAGAACTTCATCTGAGCAGCCAACACTTATCCTTATCCAGCAAGCAGGTTATGCAGAACAACATAACCCTGTCTCCACCATACACTAGCATACATCATATTCTAAATTCAATTTAATGACTAAAAATGCAAACTACTATTCTAGCACCATCAAGTCCAAATCCGGCTGCAGCCATTTCTCCTTATGCTGTAACACCATTAGAGTTCAGAAACTACACGGGTTTAGATCAGGATTTGAATGGGAGACCTTTTAAAAAAAAACGAAAGAAATGGTGTTGGGAGTTAAGCAGATGTCACTTTTAACCAAGTCAGTATTATACTAATACCCCAGCATAATATTATGGTGCTCTGTGCTGCTGGAGGGCCTGTAGTTCAGATAAGATATAAACAACCACTTCTGGTTATTAAAATGAGTCGATCTACGGCATTGCTTATATGAGAAAAGGGTTAAAGTGCTGTCTTGGCCAAATTCCAAACTCAGAAATTTCACCCTGCAGTTCCAGTTAGAAAAGGATATTTTTCAGGTATTATCCTGAATTTTTGCATTTGTTTGCTATTGAATTCCTATATTAAAACCAGAGGCAGTTACATTTTATAGCCCCTATACGCTACAAGAACTATGCTAATGCATGGTTACCCGTCACAATTAGGGGGTCCTTTTTTTTTTTTTTTACTGCCATCATGGATGAAAACATATGTTAATATGCATTACCCAAATAATTTAATCTTAATATAGTTATAGAATTGCACCTTCCTATCCACACTAGCAGCATAATTGTTCCAATACAGAAACCCTTAACCATGCATTTGCATGGCTATTCCTGTAGCACAGTCATGTCTTCGGTGGTGGATGAAGCCATTCCTGTTTACAAATTCAACTGATATTCAATTTATCAAGTATTTTGGTATGAAATGTGCTATATAAATATAAGCATCACTACCAAGTACGCCAGGGGATGCATATTACCAAAGTAATCACAGCAAGCACACCTGTATAGTTGCTTCCTCTTGCCTCCTCCCTTGCTGGTGATGTCAGGTGTAAGTTGGTCCTGGTCTAGGCATAGCCAAGCATTGAAGGAAAATGCAGACCCTGGCCATTTGTGAATAGGTGGCACAGCAATTCCTGCCATGCTGGGGGACAAGTTGAAATATTGCATGGCACTGTCCAGGCCTTGCTTCCGAGCCATTGCCAGAATTGCACGCGTCACAGGGATGACGTAAGGGTGAGACTGCTTTGGTTCATTAGTCCTCAAGAGTCGCATTAGTCGATGCAATTCTTCAGAGCTCATCGATTGACTTCCCAAAGAACCCTGGAGGGCAATCAGGTTCTCTGCACAAGTGCGATGGAGTGAAGAGTGGAAGTTTAATGTCTCAATGATGCGGATGACCATGTTTGCATTGACACACGTGGCACGACTCTGCCTGTTAATACAGCAGATTCGCTTCAACCAATTTGAGATGAAGATCTGCAGGTCATGTGACTCTAGCTCTGGAAGCCACTGGATAAGCAGCAATAAGGGCTGGACATTACTAATGCCCAAAATTCCAACGGACATGTGATCACCTTCAGCAGCCTGGAAAAAAGAGCATAGAACACAAAGATGAACTACTGGCCTACTACAACGAAATAGGGGCAGAAAAGCGGTCCAGGAGTGCAGCCATTTTAGATAATCTTCAAAGCAAGCACATGTCTCACCATATTCATAAGTTCTTCTAGCAACTCTCGCGAGGGTTGACCCAGAGATTTTAGTACTTCATAGATATGAGCATAACCAATCCGCTCTTTAAAGACCTCCTGAAGAGGAAAAAAAATAGTAACATTAATAAAAGTATGCATTGCAGTTGTAGTTGTGTCAGTCCAGAATATTAGAGAGACAAGGCTGGGGAGGTAATTATTGGACCAACTTCTGTTGGTGATAATAAAAGACAAACACAACTAAACTCTAGTGGCTAATTACTTACCTGCAATAATGGGGTCTCATCTAACACAAAACTAGCTTTATTGTTAGGTTACCCTTTATGAGAACATACTACAAACCTTATCTAAAGGCTAGAGAAGTTAAGGATAGTCTTTTGATTGACTTCAACGAGTTTTAGATTAGGCCCTATAGTTACAGATTCATGACATTACTGCATATAATATTATGTCATGCAAAAATATTTTCTGTAGCTGAAGAAATGTTTTAATTCTAGCTGCCAAATTACAACAGAAGTGCACAGGCACTTGTTATAGACCATAAACAAAATCTCCAGTATAATTGTTTTAATATATTTCAAAATGTTACTCTTTTTCGTTTATTACAAAACACCAATTGTTTTATTGAGTTGAACCTACAGAATAAGATAAAACAAACACAAGTAGGTGCAGAAATAAAATATTTTCCTAGAAAAATGTCTTAATTTAATCATATTAGAGAAATATTTAAGATAGAAACTATTAAATATGGGAAAGTATTCTGAAAACTGGTCACCTTGCACTGAATTTATGGAAAACGACTCTCAAGCAGTAAAATCTACACAGTTATATACATCTATTTACTAGTTAAACAGCAGTTACATCCTATTAAGTGAATTCCCTTCCCTTTGCACGGGTATTTTCAATTGTTATTTGTACAATGTGGAAAACACATTTTTAAATATAAGTGAATTTGTGGAACAAACAGGATTTATGTAAAGTGCCTCTGGAATAAAGTAGTGAGAGGGAAAAAAGTCACTGTTGAAAAATTCACATAAAATGTGCAGTATGTAGGTGCCCCTTCAAACATTTATGGGACTTAGAACAATTTTCATTGCAGGAAAAGGTTGTCGGAGAATATTACTTTACACTCAGTTTTTCAAATTTCTGTCTTTTATTAACCAACCAAATTAGCTCTAATCCCAGAAATCATATTCCAACTTTACATAAAATTAAATTAATGTCCAGCCCAAATTATGATGTTGTCCATAAGAAGAGCATGAGGAAGAAAAGCACAGAGGGTTTCTTGATCTGGTTGTGGCCTGCTGTCGATAAATAATAAGAAGAATAATTCTTCAAGGGTTTACATTAAAATGTTTAACAAGAAATGAGAAAGATGGCTGCCATAAACAGACTATGAGTGTATATGCTTTTATGCTCAAATAAATTTGTTAGTCTCTAAGGTGCCACAAGTACTCCTTTTCTTTTTGAGAATACAGACTAACACAGCTGCTACTCTGAAACCTGTCATTATGCTTACCTTCGCAGCTGGAGATTTGTGCAACACAGCTGTAAGGGCTTGAATGGTGGATACTGCCAAGCAATCTAGTTGTCCCTGAAACACCTGAAAGCAGCAGAGGCAGGTGTTATTTACAAACATATTAAATAGAATTCTGCTCTGAAGGGTATTCTGTGCACATCTGCCTGGATGAAAACCAAAGGTAATTAACATGCTTTACAATCATCTCCCCACCAACATGGATTTCATGACACCACAACCTACAAGAAAGGACACAATGACAGAAAACTAGCCATGTAGTTCAAGAAGAGGAAAGAAGCATTCACACACATTACAGCAAAAGGTTCTGATGGACAAATGTAAAAACTTTCTTCATGCTGTTAATGGACAATCTCAAGAGGGAGGGAGGAAAAGGAAGTAACCAACTCCTTGTACTGTATGTGTGCACTGCGGAGTGTATAGCTTTCTGACAATCAGTTCTTTAAACAAATGGAGATGAACATCATTTTAATCTCAGTGCAGGCTCCTGCACATACCAAAGCAACACACACACACACACACACACACACACACACACACACACTAGAAGTGATTAGTTATACCAGCACAGTCCAATAACTTTATTGCCTCTTACATCCATCCCAGAGGATGAAACTCTGCTTCCAAACCAAATGAGTCTCAAATAATTTTTTCCCTTATTTTTTTTCTATTAGTTAATTCCTCTGAATACTGATATTTTTCATGATAATTTATTAACAGAAAATTATGTGCCATATACCAGCAGGTCCCTTTGTCACATGGAGTCTGTTCATTTGCATCGTTCCACTGGTCAGGTTTACAGTCTCTGAAATACTATATTGCATATTGGACAATGAGAAGTCAAAATGGGAAGACAATGTTAGTGAATAAATGTTTACATGCAGATCCTCACACTGAGTTACCAATAGAATTGGCTATTTTAAACAGAATCAAGATTTCTAGACTACATACTTTCATGTGCTCAGCAATGCATTATCTATTTAAATGAGAACACATCAGTAACATCTTCCATATTACTATACGGAGTGGTACAATAAGCATTTGCATTTGAGGTTTTCCATTATGCTAATAGAAATTCGAGACAACAGACTCTTCTCACCTCCCACATTCAGCCTGTCCATTGTATTGTGAACATCTGTTCTTGATGACAAGCAAAGAATCAGGACATCAACTACAACCATACAGATTCACAAACAAAGCCCCAGAACCCAATAGACCACCGTGCTGAGACAAAGAAGCAAAAGAGAAAAAACGAAATCACCACCAGGTTGATAGCACTGATACTGGGATTCTATTCCTGTATTTCACCCTCCTCAGATTAAAAGGAGCACAGTTTGACTTAATATTTTTAAAATATTTTTAAAATACCTACAACTTGAAGCATCTCCATACATGTGAAGTCAAGGGTGTAATTTGCTCATCATAAAAGATTACTTTCCAAAGACAACAAGCATAGGTCTGTGCAGCAGTCAGAATTTATCCAGCTGCAGCAGTTTCAGGAGGCTGGATAAGGTAAAGTACAGGAATCACTATTCCCACTGACTGCTACTCTGTCTTGGCTTCAAGTAAAGCAAAATTGTGTAGGTACCTGGTCCCCATTCATTTCTGTCAGTAATTTGTTGGCAAGGTCTTTTTCACTCTTGTCTGCCACCTTATTGTTAGCATTTAAAAACAGCTGTTAGAAACAGAGACAAGAATAATGGAAAGAGGTATATTAAACATTACCTGCAGCTAGTATCATGAAGCCGGGATGAATTTATGTTTCACATACAGCATACAAGATCTCACACTGGTGAGTTACACAATTCTTAACAAATATCAGTCTTTTGCTAATTCTTCCAATATTACATCAAACTATTGTTAAATATTCATTAGCTTATTCTGTTTTCCAGAAAAAACAAAAGATGTAATTGCTGAGACACTGAAACGGTACTAATTACAAGTTATTTTTGTTATTGGCCCAGTGTTCTTAGATGCATGGTGACTAAGTGGAGGACTGGAGGCTCTCAACATTCACATTAAAAAAGGATGGGGGTGACTGTAAGACATTAGAAATGCGAAGGGAAGGGGAAAGCACAGCCTCCTAGTTTCTCTACTTATGTTTCATCTTGTAGGAGGGCTTAAGTGACACTAACAATCTAAGGAAGCTGCAATACAACAACTCAGAATCCAGAGATAGCAATGGCAGCAGCTTTGTGAGGGACACAATCTTCAAGACTGGAAGGACGGTGGGAAATTTTCAGTCATCCAGATGAGTTGGCAGCTTGGCAAGAACTTTAACTTAGTCACCCAAAGCTGTACCTATTCTGAAGCTTTGCCCTCTTCTGCTTTTAGATTGAGAGTTAAGAAGCTCTTAGAAATACTTAGTTTACCAGACCAAGTAATTAAAAAAAGACTTTTGAAAACAGAGGAGACTGACAGCTTGTCACATTTCAGAGAAAATACCCATCAGAAAAATGAAAGGGTACGTGAAAAACTACTTTTTAAAACCACTTCTTTCGTACTCACTGAAGATTGTATGTTCAGTATATGGAACCCCACTCGGTAATCAAGGGCAAACACAAGACAACAATCAAAGATACTACTCTGCATTACAAAAGTATTAAAGACCCCACAAAGTTAGAAACATTGCTTAGTTTGAAAGGCATCTGTCATGACCAAAGCTGTTATACTTTTGGTAACACTACAGAATAGCTATAATATGTTGAGAGAATTAGAGCATCAGCAACTGAAGATAAATTATGAACAGGAGGCAAGAATAGACATAGAAAAAACAAACTCATTCTAACTCATTTCCCATAACAGATATATAGATGAGAAAAATAAGCAACTAGGGATTTTTAAACCATGTATTTATTAAAATGCCCAAGTACATGGCTCTCTCTGGTTTTGAATTATTGTATCCAGATGATGATTGATAGAATAATAATGTTTTCTTCAGCCCATGTAAGGCTCAGCATAATTACTGCTATTCTCCAAATCTGATCTATATTTAAAGAAAGTTTCCCATCAATATAAAACATTCAAGATACATGAAGAAGCAGTGTCAGATGTTCTTAGTGTACCAATAAAACCCCTTTCAACAGATATAAAGTGAAACCTCAGTTACCTCAACATTTCAGGGGACAGCCCTGAATAAACTGGGTTTCAGATCAGATAAACTGGGTTTCAGATCAACATCTGAACTGGACAAACAGCTTTAAAAAAAAAAAAAAAAACCTCATGATTTGGGTCCCCAGCCCCCAAAAAAGTCAAGAGAAGACATCTCTCTTCCATAAGCTTTGAATTCTTTAGCTGAAGTTCATCTCTCTTCTCTGAAGACAATCTGCAAAGCTGAAGACAATTCTGAGGCAAGATCAGAAACATGCCTCTATTATGTGGCTCCTGGGAGTATTCACAATAGATATCAGTTTTGATTTCTTTTTTCACTCCCTTCCCTCTCTGCAAGTCTCCTGGTTTCCAGGTTCATAGACACACAACCCATTCTATTGTGTCAAGATCAACTGCTGACTCTTCTGTTATCTGTGGTGTTATACACTGGGGTTGTCACTAGCGAACCCAGAAGTGTGACAGATTTTCAAGAATGAGGAAAAATTATTTTTAGCAAGATTCTACCTCATTAGTGGAAGCATTTGACAAAAGAAATGTACTAACCTCACAACTGACTTCTGCTTTGTTGTCAACCTTTGACGAGCATTGTACTATACGTGGAAAACACATGACCCTGTCCTTGGGGTCATTCAGAGTGTAAAAAAGCAAAACATTTGCACAAATTTGACAACACCAAAAAAACCCTCCATGTAATAATAATAGTAATATAGAAGCCAATATACAATACAGAGATGTAACTCGGTGAAGAGTTCTGATGACAAAAAGGTAGAGTGAAATTCAAGGATAGAAGAATGGTTAAAACATAGGCTATAATACTGCTGACATTGAAGTCAATGGGAGTTTGACATCAGTGGGAGTAGGAGCAGGCATAGAGTGCCCATGAACCAGCTAAATAATACCATTGTATGATAATGTAAGAATCAGGCTAGAAAAATATAACTCTCTCTTTTATAGCAGCATTGCAAAGAGTATAAGATTAGTCCAGAAACAGGTACAGATTCCCAAAAGGAAGTGCAAAAAAAACATTGGAAAGGACAAATAGCCTACTTTTAAAAGAAGTTAAAAAAACAAACTATACAACACACTCAATATGGTTCCCATTGAAGTCAATCAGAATTTTGTCCCTGACTTAAATCAAAGAAAGAAAAACTAGGTCAAAAATTACACATGAGCATTTTAAAGTACTGTTGCATTAAAATATTTTCTAACTAAATGGAATATTGTACAATAATTCAGACATTCTAGCTTGCATGAAATTATCTAGAAGTGTTCAATACAGCCACGTCAACAACATGCATTGTGAAGACAAAACAGAAATGAAATATAAAACTCCAGGAAGTTAAGCAGTATTCATATTTATGTAGTTTTTTTATTTGGGAAAAATTTATCTTATAAAAGCATAACAACTTCAGTGAAAGGCACTGGCTTACAATCAATGGTCATCTGGGATTAATATGGAATCAGAGAAAGTAGGAAATATGAATACTATGTCCTTTCTAAAAAGAAAAGGCATCCAAGAAGAGCATTTTGTAACCAATTAAACTCATTCCTAATCTCAGCCATGCAGGAATTCAGACCAAATATTCTGAAACCCTTGCAACTGAACACCAGTGATTTATTTATTTATTTATTTATTTTAAGAAAGCTGGCTAGTGATCAATGGCTCGATGTCTAGCTGGCAGCTGGTATCAAGCAGAGTGCCCCAGGGGTCGGTCCTGGGGACGGTTTTGTTCAACATCTTCATGAATGATCTGGATGATGGGATGAATTGCACCCTCAGTAAATTTGTGGATGACACTAAACTTGGGGGGAGAGGTAGATATGCTGGAGGGTAGGGATAGGGTCCAGAGTGACCTAGACAAATTAGAGGACTGGGCCAAAAGAATTCTGATGAGGTTCAACAAGGCAAGTGCAGAATCCTGCCCTTAAGATGGAAGAATCTCACGCATTGCTATAGGCTGGGGACCGACTGGCTAAGCAGCAGTTCTGCAGAAAAGGACCTGGGGATTACAGTGGATGAGAAGCTGCATATGAGTCAACAGTGTGCCCTTGTTGCCAAGAAGGCTAAAGGCATATTGGGCTGCATTAGTAGGAGCACAGCCAGCAGATTGAGGGAAGTGATTATTCCCCTCTATTTGGCACTGGTGAGGCCACATCTGGAATACTGCGTCCAATTTTGGGCCCCCCACTACAGAAAGGATGTGGACAAATTGGAGAGAGTCCAGCAGAGGACAATGAAAATTATTAGGGGGTTGGGGCACATGACTTATGAGGAGAGGCTGAGGGAACTGGACTTATTTAGTCTTCAGAAGAGAAGAGTGAGGGGAGATTTGACAGCAGCCTTCAACTACCTGAAGGTGGGCTCCAGAGGGGATGGAGCTAGGCTGTTCTCAGTGGTGGTAGATGACTGCAACTTGAGACCATCTCTCCTTGTTCTGTGAGGGAGGTGTAGGTTGGATATTAGGAATAACTATTTCACTAGAGGATGGTGAAGCACTGGAATGGGTTATCTAGGGACATGGTGGAATCTTCATCCTTGGAGGTTTTTATGACTCGGCTTGACTAAGCCCTGGCTGGGATGATTTAATTGGGGTTGGTCCTGCTTTGAGCAAGGGGTTGAACTAGATGATCTCCTGAGGTCTCTTACAACCCTAATCTTCTACGATTCTATGAAATGGAGAAATGCATCCCTGAAATTAGAAATCAATCCACCATCTGCTAACAGTTCTAAGTGACTTCTCATAGTACGAAAGATTGACTTTGACACCAAGCTAAACAAAAAAGTTAGAGATGGATTAGAGTATATACAGGCATTTCTCAAAGAGAAATTGTGAGCATTCACTACTTAGTGCCTTATCAGCAATAGAAACATATTGTATTATTAATTTGGTTAATATATTTCGAAGACAAGATGTACTTCTACTTCATAAATTACACATATTTATAGCTTCTGAAACATTCACCAGGTCAGTGGTACAAGTCCAATACTTGATACTCACAAGGATTATATTTAATTTAGAGCCAAGATACAAAAGATGATTTACACAACTGAACTCTTACAAGAAGCATGACATTTTGCTGAGATCAGAAATAAGAAGCTATTAATTATGGAAAAATAATGTACCTTGCAGTTCTGCAGCAATCGGATGAGATGCTCAAAGCAGTTACTGTTAAGGAAAATGGCCTGCAGAACAGGCCTATCAGTGCAGTCTAACATGGCTGTGATGGTGTCTATCAAAATAAAAATCACAAAAATAAATAAAGTTACACTAATCCTTAAGCTTTTTTTTTTTTTTTTTTTTTTAATATACACATTATGCTGTTGACAAATTTGGAAACACTACATAGAAGGCTCCATGGAAAAATTTTATGCACTGAGAAGTAGTTAAAAAAATTATGAATGCTTTGATAAACATGGAAGTGAATTCCAGCATAAAACACCAGGCCTTGAGCAAAACATTCTGAAGCAGCAGAAACCAACATGTAGTCTACTGTGTATCTGAAGGAAACTTCAGCTACAGAATAGCTTCAATTGTTCTGAGACTCAGTTTAAAATCACTGTCATTTGCACGTATATAAAAAGCATGCCTTCTTATTTAAAAGTTGTATAAATATTTGCTTCCTCATCAGCCAGTTATTCCTCAACATTCTGAAGCAGTCTTATTTTGTTTGCCAGCAGTCAGTATCATCTCTCACTGATATCAAAACATTGAGAAAATGAAAGTATTGGTGGGCAAGAAATCCCCTTATTTTTGTCTTCCCATTCTCTACATCAACTTTAAAAAATACAAATCATAAATGAACGCAAACCAATGAATTGTATCCTATGGTTTAAGACTATTGTCTCATCTAAGGTATGCAACCTAGGGAGGTTGTGGAATCTCCATCACTGAAACAAGTTAGACAAATTCTTGTCAGGGATGGTCTAGATAAAACTTAGTCCCCCCTCAGTGCAAGGGACTGGAGTAGGTGACCTATCGAGGTCCCTTCCAGTCCTATATTTCTATGGTTCTATGCAATAATTCCAATTACACAACTAAAAATTACAAATAGCTACCAAACTGGAATCACTCAAATATTCCAGGTATTCCCTTTTTATCCCCTTTTATAGGGGTTAACTGAAATCTCTCAGATACTGTTGTGTGGAAGCTGTTGTCAAATGATAACTTCTCAATGGAAGTCCATAACAGGTACTAGATCTTTTTTCTTTGCCCCTAAACTGTTTGTAGGTTGACATCCTTAAGCCAAAAAGTAACCAGTACATTCTGATTAATATTTTTTTGAATTAAAAGCGAATTGGCACATATTTGAATCAATTTCAACAAGAAAAAATACTCAATTTCTTACCTAAATAACAGCAAAAACACACTTGAATAATTATACTTATACTTGCTTAAATCACTTCATTTAAAAAAATTATGAAAATTTTAACAAAAACAGATTTAGAGGAATTGTCTGGATATATCACTCACTCAGCATTTGGATCTGTAGTGCAATGAACCTATTCTCCCACTGCCTGGATCTCCTGGAGTTAGGCAATGCTGAATGGTCTGAATTAAGCAACTTGAAGTAGTTCTCCAGTATGGTACTGGTCTCCACTTGCCGCTGGTCTGAACTACTAGTAAGAAGGATATGCACTACTTCTGTCAGGCACTTAAGAGTCAGCTCTGCCTTCCTGCTCACTTCCTCAGGATCCCTATCATCCCAGGTGTCACAGTCTGCCAAAACACGCATCAAGA
Source organism: Dermochelys coriacea (assembly GCF_009764565.3). Lineage (NCBI taxonomy): Eukaryota > Metazoa > Chordata > Testudines > Dermochelyidae > Dermochelys > Dermochelys coriacea. The sequence continues at coordinate 61,772,696 of NC_050078.2, read as the reverse complement.
CTTCCATGGTAGCAGGAGATATGGCTTGAAGAGCATTTCTCTGAAATCCACAATAAAAAGAACTGTACTTTAATCTGAGGATATCTAGCCTCTTCCAATACTTAAAATCAACAAGTTTCATTTTTGCACCATGCAAGAAATCTGAACTTTAATAAATATAGTACTAATAAGAGCATTTTTAATTTAGCTCCTCAGTCAACTATGATTGTATTGAATAATATATATTTTGGGCCAAATCCTGGTCATTCTACTCAATTAGACCTAATGGCTTCAAAGGATATATTTACAGGGGAAAAGTAGAATTTAGCACTATATATCATGAATACATAATGTATGTACAGACAAAAAAAAAACCTGTTAATGACACACCAGGGTTACATATTTTAATAAAAATTTTCTGAAAGAAATGCAATACAAATTTTCTAGTAATATTAACCCACTCATGTTATACATAAATGTATGCAATGTCTAAACCTCAGCTTTTGCATATCTTGACTTTTTGGTGTTTAAATCTGTAACTTTAAAGGTGAAATGGCACGGTTTGGGGTAGGGTGGGGGGGGGGGAATTAGGATTTATTTTTTTACTCCTGTTTTTAAATGAATATTCTTTAGCCATAAGTCTAATATACATTGATTTCAATGTGAAAGGGATACTTATTTTGGTTGCAGGCTTTTAATTTTAGTATGCATTTGAATTATTCAAAGTGATACTGATAATATACATATTCTATTGTGTAATATATCTTTTGCCACAGCAGAATTTAGAGTATAGTTTAAGTTCAGACTTTCATACAGATCCCCATTTTCACATATCCCCAAATTTCTCAATTAGTTCAGAATTTTAACCTAAAACAGAATTAACTAATGATAAACATTTTAAGAAAACTAGTCTTCCTGTATTACCCAGAGCAATCTTTATCTGTGATTGGAGTACATACTGTATTACAGTGGTGAGCAAGGACCATATAAATTCTCTTTGCTCAGGGAGAATTGATTTTCTTTTTAAGGGCTCTTCTGTTCTGCACATTGTTCCAGAGCTCCCCGGTGGTGTTTTTGTTTGAGGTTGGGTTACTATTCTAAAGACACAGTGCTCCCTGTTAACCTTTTACAAGATAAGCCGGGTAAGCATCAAAGTGCCTTATTCTGCCTTAACAGGTGTCTTCTTATAATTTGCAGTCAGATTGTACTGGACCAGACTTGCACAGAAAGAAGAAATTCCCAGACCTCCCTCCTGTCAGTTATTTAAAAAAATTAAAATGGTGCTCACTCATGCCAAGTCCCGGCTAGCAGGCTGCTTTTGAATACTTATCACATGACTTGACAGAATGGGTATGACACATTATAGCATCAAATGATCAGACAGCAACATTTTTTTCAAAGCTGTATCCAAGAAATTCTGAACAGGAGACTGATGTTCAAATCAAATCCAAATCAGTGATTAATCCCACTCCTCATCTGATCTCATTTCCCTTTCCCACCCATATATTCTGTGCCACTTATGCTACACAGGTATACTTCAAATTCCTTCCTCAGCAATGCCAGACCAAATGATTTAGTGGAAGCACACTGCAATTCCAGTCTATTCTTGTATTCCTTTCTAAAATTTCTTGGCACCGAGCAGACACAAACACTCCTTTAATTTAGTACACTATGCTCATTGTGCCAGCAGAGAAAAACATATTTAGTTTTAGGGCAGGTCTACACTTAAAATGCTGTGTCAGCACCACTGCTGTTGCATTTCAATGAAGATGCTACGACGCCGACAGGAGATTTTCTCCCATTGGTGTAGTTAATTCACCTCCACGAGAGGCAATAGCTATGTCCATGGGAGAAGGACACATATACACACGTGCATATAGTTATTACAACTCCTGACTCCTCTTTGGGGCAGGAACTGTCTCTTAGTAGTCTTACATAGTACTAAGCACAATGAAGTCCCAAGCCTAGTAACATACACAACCAACTAATCCATATTCAATTGTTGATACAGTCTGTTCTGCAATACATTCTTGTCTTTTGATAGATACCCTATAATCCATAAACCATAAAGTTTCCATGAGGAACAGAAGATGAACCCTACAGGTTGTAATAGCTGAGATTACTTTGTATTTTCCAATATTCTCCTCACCTGTCCACCAGCCACAATGGCTCCAAAGAGATGTAGCAGGCAACACTTGAGGCTTTCCTTGAGATGTTCACTTTCTTGAAAGCATTCTATTGAAATGAGAGAAAAAGTGATTTGTGTGTCCCAAAATAAGGACAGGTTTCAAAGTAGCAGCCGTGTTAGTCTGTATTCGCAAAAAGAAAGGGAGTACTTGTGGCACCTTAGAGACTAATAAATTTATTTGAGCATAAGCTTTCGTGAGCTACAGCATCTGATGAAGTGAGCTGTAGCTCATGAAAGCTTATGCTCAAATAAATTTGTTAGTCTCTAAGGTGCACAAGTACTCCCTTTCTTTTTCCAAAATAAGGAGACTCGTATCTTTTAATCTCTCTCCTCAAAAGAAAGTGAAGTACCACTTTTAACAACAGGCTTAAAAAAAATCCAATATGGAAAGGCTCGCACTGATTTCAGTGCAGCTGAAACAGTCCCAAACAGCCTGATCTTGCTCCGGTTAAAAAGTCACTGGGAAAACTATTGATTGCAATAGCGGTATTCACAGGCCCATTTTCCTACATCTTTGTTCATACTGTAACTTGACATAAACCACTTACAAACAGCCTTAGGAATTTTTCTGAGCAGTAAATGTTAACCTGGAAGTTGCTATAGCAATAACCATAGACACATAGAGAAGCTGCAACCTAAACCACAAAGGATTATTTTGTTTGGAATTAGCCCTGTAAGAAACTTCCAATAATGTCACAAGCCAGCAGTTAAAATGTCACCGTTAAAAAGCCTAAATAGTCAAACAAAAAACAAATGAAAAATACTAGAATAATTCAATGCAGGCTAAAATAAAAAACTACGTCTATGTAAGAGTAACTAGCTTAACATTAGTGCCAAGCATATACTAAAACCATCAGCCCACTTTAACAGTGTATGGTGAAGTACTCCAACCTGATGAAGTGTTGGTAGCTATTTTTATTTCTCCCAGTTCATTCTAAGCACTCTTTTGCTTTTACACACTAGTGCATTTTGCCATACATACAAAGAAAAAGAAAGAAAAATTACTTGCAATCATTGTTTACAGAAGGTGGCATTTATACCAAATCCCCATTCTTCAATACATGGTTTCTGCCCATGATTAGGCTGAAACACCTCAACCTTAGAATATGACTCATATGCCAGTTGTTCCTCTTAACCACCGGGGAGGCATAATAGGCAGTAACTGCCTCTACCATCAATTCCTTCTTATGTGAAATGAATAAACACAAAACTCATCTTCAACTATTCAAGGAAGTTTGATGGGTGGATAAATGAACTCCGCAACAGCGGAGATTTGCTCACAAGGATTTATTGATTTTATTATCAGAAAGAAATGTAAGTGAGCATTCAATAAGGCACCAAATCGGGACAGCACTTAGATATGCACTTAAGCGCCAATGGATTCAATTCAGACTCCACTGTCCTGAATAAAGAGGCTTTCCTGAATCTGGGCCTAAAACAGGGAGATTACATCCACTGCATATACAGCTTTTTTTTTTTTTTAAACTTTCATGTACAGCATATCATTTTCTTGTTTATGCATAAAAAGAAAAACCTTATTGCTGTAAGTTAATAGGAAGAACTATCTGAACAAAATCTGAGAAAAACTGTTTTAGAAGGCTGAAGTCAGTTGGCCTACACTTAAAAGTTTTGTTAGCATGGCTATGTCAGTTAGATGTGAAAAAAATCACCCTCCCCAACCAACACAGCTATGTCAGCAAAAGCGCTAATGTAGACACAGATGTACCAGCAAAAGTGTCCTTTTGCCAGTACAGTTTATTTTCTTTGGGGAACTGATATAAACTATTCCAGCTGATACAAGCTGCACCTGCACTGGCTGACATAGTTGTATCATGCAAACCCTTTCTGGTGTAGACAAAGCCTAAGAGATGACTAAAAAAAAGTAGTTCGGACAAGAACAGAACATGGGAGGTTTCATCTATCAGTAGATACAAACTAACAGAGGAGGCAGTTATTGGCAGTTATGTGATATCAACAAATGTTTTGGCCTCTTGTAGCTGAGGGCATTTAACAATTCAGAGCGTTGAGTTCGGGATATTCTGTTGCCATTCATCCACAAAGCTCTTTTGCATAGTACTTCCTACCTTTGAAGGACAGGACAAAACTTTGTAGAGTGTCCTACAATTATTGTATGTCCTAGACATATCAGTCTATGTAATGGTGTCTCAAAATACAGTACATGGCTCTTGAGGGTCTCCCCTTTTGGTTTCTCCTGAAGCCATTTGTAACGCTAAGAACATTTGAACTCTAAAATACACAGTTGTCACAGCTACATTTAATGACTTGACCAGAAGAAACATAGCTTAGCATAGACGTTACCAAACTATGGTCCAAGGAGCATTTTCTGGTTACATGATTCTGGCTTTCCTTGTTTCCAGTGGCTAAAACACATAAAAGGCAACTGAAAATACATAAATACTCTCCTAATATTACTTTTCCATGCCATAACTTCTGCTGTTGCCACAGCAATGTTATGTGGACACACATGGAAAGGCAGATTGCATGTGCCACAGCAAATGAGACAGTAGGTGAGCCATGAGACCATTTCTTTGTTAAAATATGGTATGCTGCACCATGAAAATGCTTGAAAGATCCAGACTGAGAAAGTCCACAAAACCACAGATGATGACGACATGATGTTGGCACTCCAAACAAAGCCAAATTCTTTGGTACAAAAAGACGTAGATCAAACTTCAATAAGCCCTCACCTTGGAAAGGAAGCAAGCGGCTTTTGGCACTTATCAAATGTTTACAGTGGGACTAGAACTATGGCACCAAGAAGTTTGTTCCTTGAAAGGTAATCAGTAACACACACACTTTCAATAGTACTTACGGTAAAAGAAAGGGATGAATTCCACTGTGAGGGAGGCAGGTTTATACTTCTGTCTGCTCTTTTCAACACTACTCAAGAGTCTCCTACAATCAAAAAAAATGATACGAGAGAAGTTAGAGATGGCACCAATGTTTATTTCTGCATAGGTCATAAATACACTGCAGAAACAAACTACAGTATCTTTACCCCACAAGATCAAAAAGAATGAATAAGTGTTTTCATCCTGAAAACTGAGTCACAGCTAGTCATGTGTTCGCTGCTCCACACTTAAAATGGCTTAACATTTACAATATGGTTTTGGTTTATTAAAATGAGAAATCTGTTATTTGATCTTAATTACAGCAACCAAGCCACTAACTTTACAGCCAAATTTCCACACCATGCAATTTGAAAATGGGCAAGAAACTTTATGAGGGGTTTATTATGGAAAAAAATTAATTTTAAGGAAAATTACTCACTGATACTGCTCTTAAATTTTTATTTCAACAGCTATTATATTTGCATTTTAATCTCATAAAACCAAAATGATTCCTTCTGTCATACTTTGCTCTGTTCATTCTGGCTTCCATCTTCTACCAATTCAGAAAAAATAGCTCAGTTTTTAGAACAGAGAAAGAATTTGAGTTCATTCTGAACTTCTGTACCTTAATTAAATAAAACATTATGAGAGTGAAAACTCCTATCCATTTAAAAATATATAAGCACAAACAATGAGACAATAAGATGCGTTAGACATGTTAAATTTGAAAATACTTTTGTAGTATGGAGAAGGACCACCATGTGAACTGTGGTGTCAATTAATGTCCTGTTGCATGAAACCAGAATTCGTGTGACCTGCAAAAATATAAGAATCACAGATTCTGAAGTTAAGAATCGTAGAATCAGAACTGGAAGGGACCTCGAGAGCTCATCTAGTCCAGTCCCCCACACTCAAGGCAGGACTAAGTATTATCTAGATTCTAGACCATCCCTGACAGGTGTTTGTCCAACCTGCTCTTAAAAATTGCCAATGTTGGAGATTCCACAACCTCCCTAGGCTATTTATTCCTGTGCTTAAACCACTGAGAGTAAGAAAGTTTTTCCTAACATCCAACCTAAACCACCCTTGCTGCAATTTAAGCCCATTGCTTCTTGTCCTATCCTCAGAAGTTAAGAACTATTTTTCTCCCTCCTCCTTGTAACAACCTTTTATGTACTTGAAAACTGCTGTCATGTCCCCTCTCAGTCTTCTCTTCTTCAAATTAAACAAACCCAGTTTTTTCAATCTTCCCTAATAGGTCATGTTTTCTAGATCTTTAATCATTTTTGTTGCTCTTCTCTGGACTTTCCCCAATTTGTCCACATCTTTCCTGAAATATGGCGCCCAGAACTGGACATAATACTCCAGTTGAGGCCTAATTAGCGCAGAGTCGTGCAGAAGAATTACTTCTTGCGTCTTGCTTACAATACTCCTACTAATACATCCCAGAATGATGTTTGCTTTTCTTGCAAACATGTGTTACACTGTTGACTCATATTTAGCTTGTGATCCACTATGGCCCCCAGATCCCTTTCCGCAGTACTCCTTCCTAGGTAGTCATTTCCCATTTTGTATATGTGCAACTGATTGTTCCTTTTTAAACGGAGTACTTTGCATTTGTCCCTATTGACTTTCATCCTATTTACTTCAGACCATTGCTCCAGTTTGTCCAGATCATTTTGAATTTTAATCCTATCCTCCAAAGCACTTGCAACCCCTCCCAGTTTGGTAACCTCCGCAAACTTTATAAGTGTACTCTGTATGCCATTATTTAAATCATTGATGAAGATATTGAACAGAACCAGACCCACAACCGATCCCTACAGGACCCCACTTGTTATGCCCTTCCAGCATGACTGTGAACCACTGATGATTACTCTCTGGGAACGATTTTCCAACCAGTTATGCACCCACCTTATAGTAGCTCCATCTAGGTTGTATTTCCCTAGTTTGTTTATGAGAAGGTCACGCGAGACAGTATCAAAAGCCTTACTAAAGTCAAGATATACCACATCTACCTCTTCCCCCTATCCACAAAGCTTGTTACCCTGTCAAAGAAAGCTATCACATTGGTTTGACATGATTTGTTCTTGACAAATCCATGCTGACTTATTTTATTATCTTCTAGGTGTTTGCAAACTGATTGCTTAATTATTTGCTCCATTATCTTTCCGGGTACAGAAGTTAAGCTGACTGGTCTGTAATTCCCCAGGTTGTCCTTATTTCCCTTTTTATAGATGGGCACTATATTTGCCCTTTTCCCCATCTTCTGGAATGTCTCCCATCTTCCATGACTTTTCAAAGATAACTGCTAATGGCTCAGATATCTCCTCAGTCATCTCCTGGAGTATTCTAGGAGGCATTTCATCAGGCCCTGGTGATTTGAAGACATCCAACTTGTCTAAGTAATTTTTGACTTTTCTTTCCCTATTTTAGACTCTGATCCTACCTCATTTTCAAGGGCATTCACTATTTTAGACATCCAATCACCACCAATACTTTTTTCACTTTGTGCAAAATAAAAAAGTACCATTTTGCAGTCCATCATGACAAATATTTTAATTCGCTATGGCAGGGGTTCTCAAACTTCATTGCATGTGACCCCCTTCTGACAACAAAAACTACTACATGATCCTGAGCACGGGGATTGAAGCCATATGCCCACTGCCCTAGGCTTCGGCCCCAGGCAGTGGGGGTCGGGCTTCGGCTTCAGCCCTGGGCCCCAGCAAGTCTAACACCAACCCTGGTGACCCCATTAAAACAGGATGGTGGCTCACTTTGGGGTCCCTACCCACAGTTAAAGAACCACTGTGCTATAGGAACAAATGTGGCACTATTTTAATATCATCTTGCAAAAACTTCAGAAAAAGTTGTGTAAATGATAAAAAATCAAAGAAAGGGGGGCTATGCATGCAATAAGGCTTTCCAACAACTTCCAGACCAACAAACAGACATGAAACACTATATTTAATAGGCAGGAAGTAAGGGACAGACTATAAAGGCTCTAAGACAGGAACAGCTTTGTCCTGGTGGAATTCCAATGCCACAGAGCATGCATACCTTTGGAGGTCAGTAGAATTTTGTAGTATGAAAGTAGGCATTCAGAAGATCCAGAGAGCACATGCACTTCCCACATTTTGAGAATATGAACAATGGAAGTATTTGCTATTATAAAACTAAAATTGGTGATAATTTCCCATGTACTTCAGAACCACAAATTTCTTTAACACACACACACACACACACACACACACACACACACACACACACCAGGTAATTGCCCCTATACAGCAGCCACAACTACTGTCCCTTTCTCCACTGATGTGTCATTAGTTTACTTGCTTGCTTAATTCTCTTGAAGCAGAAGAGGTAAAAGACAGTTGGCTAGATGGAGTTCTCAGACTGTATATTTTCCACAGATTTATTCTTTATTACACAATTTCACACGACTGAGAAGAAAACTACAAACCTGGTCCATAAGGTTCACTAATGCAAGAGCTTTTAAGGGGAGTACAATACTACTTATTAGCTAAAGATACACTGTGTAGAGTCTAAAGTGATTCAATCCTCAAAGTAGATTCAATGGGAAATGATCAGACGGAGGAGAGAATGATAAAATAAGTATATACAGATGCTCTCCAGGTTACGCAAGACTCTACTTACACAAATCCGCACTTACGGAAAAAGTTCTGTGAGCTAGAAATAGGAGGTTTTGGGGGGAGGGGAGGTTTGCGTAATGGTCAGGTATACATTTCCAACGTACACAAAATTCGAGTTACGCAAGGCATTCCAGAATGGAACAATTGCATAAGTCAGGGAGCATTTGTAGAATGAATCTGCATTACCCATAAAGCAGGGAACACATATGAAGTGAATTTCACCTTATTATATAAATTAAAGCAAGAATCTATATGTTGGAAACAGTTTTTAGCAGTTGGCATGATACTGTAGACTAAACACCAGAAAAAATTTACTACTACTAAGGATGAACCATTTACTGCACATCATACTGTAGCTTTATATTGCTGCCCCTTTTGGCCCATATGGCTAGCCAATATTTGCAGTTTTGCTGGGTTGTTTCTATTAAGCCTGAGGCTTGCTGAGTTGTTTCTATTAAGATACGACTCAGATATTTATTTGGGACAATCCTTTTTATTTACAAAGAATTAGAGGTATTTCTAGTAAAGATAGGAGAGCACTGGTGAGACCTCATCTGGAATACTATGTGCAACTCTGGTCTCCCATATTTAAGAAAGATTAATTAAAAAAGTGGAACGGGTGCAGAGAACGGCTATGAGGATGATCAGAGGAATGGAAAACCTACCTTATGAGAGGAGACTCAAGAGTTTGACTTGTTTAGTCTAACCCAGCGATTCTCAAACTGTGGGTCAGGCCCCTAAGTGGATCGCAACCCCGTTTTAATGGGGTCTCCAGGGTTGGCATTAGACTTGCTAGGGCCCGGGGTCAAAGCCACAGCCCAAGAGCTTCAGCCCTGGGTGGTGGTGCTCAGGTTACAGCGCCCCCCCTCCCCCCAGCCTGGGGCAGAAGCTCTTGGGCTTCAGTTTTGGCCCCACCAGGTTTTGGAACTGGTCCCTCTCCTCCCAGGGCAGCGGAGCTCAGGTGGGCTCAGGCTTCAGTCCCCCTTTCTGGGGTCACGTAGTTATTTTTGTTATCAGAAAGGGGTCTCGGTGCAATGGAATTTTGAGAAGTTTGAGAACCCCTGGTCTAACCAAACAAAGGCTGGAGAGAGACATGATTGTTCTCTATAAACAGTAAGAGACGAAATACTAGGGAGGGAGAGGAGTGATTTAAGTAAAGGGACAATACTGACAATAACATATGAATATAAACTGGCCATCAACAAGTTTAGGCTTGAAATTAGACAAAGATTTCTAACCATCAGAGGAGTAAAGCTCTGGAACAGCCTTCAAAGGGGAGCAGTGAGGGCAAAAAACCTAACTGGATTCAAGACTGAGCTTGATAAGTTTATGGAGCGGATGGTATGATGAAACTGCCTACAATGGCACATATCCGATCTGAGACTGCTAGTAGCAAATATCCCCAGTGGCTACTGATGGAACACTAGATGGGGAGGCTATGAATTACTACAAAGAATTCTTTTCCAGATGTCTGGCTGTTGGGTCTTGCTCAGGGTCGAACTGATCACCACATTTGAGGTCAGGAAACAATTTCCCCCCGGGTCAGATTGACAGAGACTGTAGGTGTTATTTGCCTTCCTCTGCAGCATTGGGCATGGTCATTTGCTAGTTTAAACTAATGTAAATGGTAGATTCTCTGTAACTTGAAGTCTTTAAATCATGATTTGAGGACTTCAGTAACTCAGCCAGAGATGAGAGGTCTATTACAGGAGTGGGTGGGTGAGGGTCTGTGGCCTGCAATGTGCAGGTGGTCAGAGTAGATGATCACAATGGTCCCTTCTGGCCTTAAAGTATATGAATCTACATGGGCTGGTAGTAGAGCACCCACAGGGGGACACATCTTGAAGAACTCCAGTTACTTCACGAAGTGAGTAACCTCTCCTTCGTCTTCAAGTTGTGTCCTTATGGGTATTCCACTTTTGGTGACTCCCTAGCAGTAACCCTTTAAGGGGGTGGGAGTTTCAGGAAAGAGTCCATCACTGAAGAAAGAACTGCCTTGTCTATTGCCACATCTGATCTTGCAGCATGAATTAGGGCTTGGTCAGAAAACACGAGCACTGAGGAGCATGGTGCAGCCTTACAGATTTCAGCAACCAGAACATCTTTGAGTAGATGTAGACTGTGATCCCTAACAAAGCATGCAGTCACTTTTAGGGGAGGTGTAACCTCAGCAAAACCATAACAGGCAATAATACATCCAGAGATCAATTCAGAAAGTCTCTGAATGGAGACTGCCAGACTGGCAATCCCTTACGTATATCTACTACAGAAACAGAGTCTAGCAGTCTTTCTGTTCAACATCCTCAACATTTAGCATATAAAAAGCAGACTTTTTGTGTAGACTCATGCAGCTTAGGGAAAAAGAAAAAACAGAAGGTGATTAGCTTGGTTGACATGAAATTCAGAAGACGCATTAGGTAAGAACTTTCAATGAGGTTGTAAGGATACCTTCTCCTTGGAGAACAAAATAAAGGGGGGCGGAGGATCTGCCGTTAGAGTCATCCCAATCCTTCAAGCAGCGATTGCCACCAAGAAGGCTGTCTTTGTCATAGACAGATGTAACAGTGAGCACATTGCTAATGACTAAAAGAGTTGTTTCATGAGACAGTTAAGAACCAGGCTGAGATCTTAAAGCACTGCAGAGGCTCTAATATGCAGAAAAAGATTAATAAGTCCTCTTTGGAATCTTGTGGTGGTTGGATAAGCAAATACCTAGAAACCTTCCACTGGCATATGGAAAGCTGTTACTGTTGCTAAATGAACCTTGACGGAACTCACAGAAAGGCCTTAATTTTTCAGTTCCAATAGGTAATCCAAGACTGAGAAGAGAGACAACCGGATGGGAGAAAGAAGGCGCCAAAGGTTATATATTCTCCACTTCTGAAGGTAAATATGTCTAGTGGATTCCTTTCTGCTATTTAAGAGTATCTTTTGTACTTCCAATGAACATGTGATCTCTAGGCCTGAGAACCATTAAGGAACCAAGCTTGTAGTTGCAGGATGTTAAAACTAGGGTAAAGCATCTGACCCACAAGCTGAGACAACAGTTGAGGTTTGATCGGGAGCCACCACAGAGGGCAAGAGGTGAGTTTGAAGAAGTAAGGAAAGCAAACTTTTCTTGGCAAAGTTGGTGCAATCAAAATGCCTTTGGTTTAGTTCTTTCTGATCTTAAGGACATTTAAGAGCAATGGAGTTGGCTTCTTCCAGTGGTTACATCCCATTAGCTTCTCCTCTGTAGCCCCTCTCTCGCTTTCAGGAGCCGCAGCTGTCCTCTTCATGACTCAGCCCTCCAAACACTATTGTGGTTTCCCCTTTCCCGGGGGGACAGAGGGGAGAACTGTATAAAGATTCCTGCTCTCCAGAAGTCTCAGACAGTCTTCTCCTTCACTGCCTCACTATACCATGCCCGCAGTGGCTGGCAGGGGAACCCTGGGCCCATCCTCTACTCCAGGTTCCAGTTCAGGAACCCTCTACACAGCAGCCAATGTCTGTTCCCTGCACCTTGCTGCCTTTCCCTGAGCCGCTTCCATAAATCCTTGCCTTCACCACTCCCCAGGGTTTGCCAGTCTTTTCACTCCCTTCTCCCGGGGAGTAACTTCAGGCAACTCATCTCTGCAGCCCCCAAACATGCCTTCCTTCTCCAAGGGAGTGACTACAGACTTCTGCCCCCTCCTCTGCTTCCAATTTCCTGTCTATTGTAGAAGCCTCACCAGTCCCTCACACGTGATGTTCTCATTAATTAGCTACCTCCAGCCTAAAGCTCCCATTTGCAGACTAATTAGCTGATTTGGCCCACCTGTCCTAACTCCAATCTTGCAGGGCCAGTGTAGGAAGCACACCCCATCACACCATGTAATGAGGAAAGCATCTCCTAGAGCTTGGGAACTGAATCTCCATCTAAAACAGAATTTCTTACACTTTGTGTTTGCTGCTATGGCAAAAAGGTTGACCTCTGCAAATCCACAAGCTAGGAATATTTTGTTGAGGACACGAGAATCCAACTCCCATTCGTAATTTAGAAAGATATGTCTACTCAGGTCATCTGCCATGGTGTTCTGTATCCATGGGAGGTAAGAAGCCAAGGTGACTCTCCACTTGGCTATGTACCAGTTCAAAAGCTTTATCGCTTTGGTACAGAGTGAGGGGGAACGTGTTCTGCCCTGATGATTGATATACTACACACATGCTATGTTGTCTGTCATGATCTTTTTGGACTTGATTTAGAGTAAGGGAAGAAAGTGGAGGCAAGCATTTCTGACAACCCTTAATTCTAACAGGTTGATGTGAAAGAGCTATTCCTGTTTTGACCATTTGCCTTGGGCTATGCATGGGCCCAAATGGGCTCCCCATCCCAAAGAGGTAAGCATCCAATGTTAATAAGAATGTAGAGGGATTCTAGCTGAACAGGATTCCTGCATAAATTTTGGATGGATTCATCCACTAGGTGAGTGACTGTAGAACCTGACTGGATCCAGATATCTGTGTTTGCTGGGTACAAAAACAGTATTGAGCCACCCCTGGAGATGTCAAAGATGCAACCTGGCATTTTGTGTCACAAAAACACAAACTGCCATGTGTCCCACAGTTGCAGACATATCCTTGCTGGAACTTGAGGGCTGAGCTACATCTGGATTATCGAATCCAGAAGCGCTCCTATAAAGACATTTTGTTGGGTAGGGGGTCAAGATAGATTTCTCAAGATTTATCTTCCTTCCTGAACTTGTTTGAACTGCTTGACCATACCTCATGATATGACCAACTCTTGAGAAGCCAGTCATTGAGGTAGTGAAGACAGTTATTCCTAGATGACAGAGGTATGTAGCTATGACTACAATGATTATTGAGAATACAATGGGGGCAGATGACAGGCCAAAGTGTAGTATCCAGTATGGGTAATGATTGCAACTGAAAGTGAAATGAATAAATCTTGTGTGATAAGGATGAAGTACTATGTGGAAACAGACATTTTTGAGGTTGACGGTCACAAACCAGTTGCCAAATTGCAGGAAGGGAATTATAACTGCTAGGGAAAACCATTCTGAATTTCAAATGTCGAACACGCTTATTCAATTGTCTGAGACCTACGATTGGCCTCCAACCCTCATTTTCCTTAGGTATCAGAAAATATCTTGAATAGAACCCTTTTCCTCTGTATTGAAGTGTAACTGGCTCTATGGCTCCTAGACTCTGGAGTGATGAGATCTCCTGTGTCAGCAACTGCTCTGAGAGATGTCCCTGAAAAGGGATGGGGAAAGGGGTTGAAACGGCAGGGTGGAGGTAAATTGGATAGTATAAACAAGTAATAGCCTCCAATACTCATTTGTCCAACATTATACCCTCCCATCTTTGATGAAATAGAGAGGCAGTGACCAAATTGAGAAAGGGGGGTTGTGTTGTGCAGCTGATAAAACCTAGTAATTGGGTGGTCTGGTCTCATGACCAAACCAGCAAAACTGGCGTTTGCATGATGGTGAAGGCTGGGATAAAGCAGTCAAGGTAGTTGCAGGCTTTTTCTTTGAAAACCTCAACCTCTTAGCCAGTGCTTCCAGTGGCCTATGGAAGGTGGAAAATAGAGCAGGGCAGGATCTTTGTGCTGATTGAGACATGCTAAACTTCCTTTTGCAGGCATGTATATCCCTAACGACCTAAGTGTTGCCCTAGAGTAGGTTATGAAGTGAGTCATCCACAGAATCTGCAAAAAGCTTCTAGCCATTGAAAGGTAAATTTTCCACAGTTGATTGATTCCAGTGAAGTTCATCTCTTAGTAGTAGTATTCTTTCGTACTAAGCCCTTTTCTGTTGAGGTATGGGACTTAGTTGCAGTCTTAACATGCTTCATGGTTCTTGAAGTTCTCAGAGCCTCATTAGAACTCCTCTCAGCCCTTTTCTGTTGACGTATGGGACTTAGTTGCAGTCTTAACATGCTTCATGGTTCTTGAAGTTCTCAGAGCCTCACTAGAACTCCTCTCAGCCCTTTTCTGTTGAGGTATGGGACTTAGTTGCAGTCTTAACATGTTCTTGAAGTACTCAGAGCCTCACTAGAACTCCTCTCAGGGTCTCCGTTGACTGGATCTTATTTGATAAGGATAGGCTCTCTATTTTCCTCCACTTATCTCCTTCCTTTCCCCATATTTTGGGCAGCTATAGTAGGGAAATTTTGTTATCCCTTGGAAAAACTGATGGATTCATAAGGCACCATTTTCTGGGAAAACAGGAAAGCCACTATAAGGAATTATTACTAGTAAAATTTTCAGCTGAAGATTGGGCACATATTTGATTCAGCTAAGTAGGTCATAGTGCAACAGCTTCCAACTAAATGCAGAGCCTTTTTAAATTTTGTTTTGCTACTGTGGTAATGAATACCACAACAACGCTAACAAAACAACATCTGTTTTATAAACAGTAATTTGTATACTTGAAATGTTTAATAAATGTTTTAAAAATAAGCAGGAATATGTAAAGATTTGTAAGATTAATTATTTCCTCTCAATCTCCATTTTTAGTACTAAAATAAAGGAACAGGTAGCATCTCTAGCAAAATCATACACGATTTCAGGTGATTAGAACCCAGCATAAAGCATACCTTGCTAATCTGTTTCTAAACATATACCTCAGGAAGTCCTCAGCTGGGACCCTGGCTATCTATTCTCTCCAGAACTTTCAAATAACAAAACTGGGTTTTTATTTGCTGGAATTGGATAGATTAGTACTCCAATACTCTTAGTGGCAGTATAGTGCAGAACCCTAATAATTATCAGTCTGTTTCTTAGTATTGATTTGGTGCAAAGAGATACTTTCTTGATTTCTTCGTTCATGTTTTCAATACAGAACATATCTTTGGGAAAGTTTATTGGTATCAAATCTAGTCCTCAGTGCTACCAATACTAGTAGTTGCTAAAATGCAAGAGCACAAGTGTATCAGTGTAATCATGTCTCATTTCAGCTTGGTGTGGGGTGACCATGGTTGTGTTGAAACCATTAAATATATCTATAATAATATTTTAAAGAAATCATCATCACAGTATTAGAATTTACCATATTAGGTAACATACCCTGCAATTTGCTGCCTCCAGTTTCGATACGGATCATAGAGACTTTCACAAAAAGCCAATGCATGTCTTACAAACTCTTCTATAGGTGATTGATCTGCCACTTCTTTCTCTTTTGTTTTACTTTTTAACTGAGAGAAAAGAAACAATTATGATCAGAATGCTTCTAGGAACACAAATTTTGTGAACAAAGAAGTCTACTGACGGGATTCTTCAGAGACCTTAAGGGTGTTGGGCATCCGATTCTCACCGACTTTCAATGGCATATTTGAATCTGCCTCACTTAGGTTCCTCTGAAAATCCCAGGCAAGCTTCCATTCCTTCTGCTTTACTGAGATATGCAATATACAACGTACTAAAAATAAATCATCAACTTGAAGGTTCTACTATCTCCATCATATACATGCATAACATTCACTGACGCTAATGACAATTTCACATGTACACTGTGGGGAACAGATCTCCACAATTTTAAATATTCCCTACCCAAATACTTCCTAAGTATGGCTGACATTTCAACATGCACCATAAACTGAAGTATTGAAATCACCTCCTAACTAAAGAAACCAATTCTTCTAAAATAATTCTTTTACCTTCAATTGCTTAGAACACATTTTAAAAATGTTCTATTAAGACTCTTCAGATGCTTGTAAATAAGCAGTGAAAAAATGCATTACTGATCAAGAACAGCGATCGCTACATATAAACATGCAATGATTGAGCCTTCTCTTCAGCCTTTCACTCACCCAACTTGGTATAAATTCTGAATAGTTGGCTCTTCTAGACTACTTTCAACTAAGGATTGTAAAGCCCCTTTGTATATATAAATAAAAAATCATTGCAATTAGGTGGGTAGGTATTATTGTTCTGATTTTAAAGATGGAAAACTGAGGTACAGAAGGAATGTGTGACCTGCCTAAAGTCACACAAGAAGTTTGTGGCAGAGTTAGGAAGAAAATCCAGACCCCCGTAGCTCCCAATCTTGAGCCCACAAACCTCTTTCTGTATTTTTAGCAGCAATGTATATGAGAGTTGTAATTCCACATACCTGCTGAATGTAGAGTGTAGTCATGGTGATGATATGGTTAATGTAGGAGCAAGTCCCAATCTCTTCCACATTAGCCAGATTTCTGTAGGAGCAACATGAGCCACAGTTGTTTGTATATTGTAATATTATTTGAACAGACCTCTGAAGCTTTTTTTTTTTTTTAAAACATTCAATATAAAATATACAAGTGTCAATATATTATAAATATCCACAAAAATACAATGTAATGCTTATGCATCACACATTAATATACTCTACATATTTGTCTTCCAGCTAAAAGAAAATTAGAGTATAGTCGGAGCTCTAGCCATGTCTGTTTTATCTGGAATCTCAGATTTCAGAAGTTAAGTTGATTCACAGAGCATTCTAAACAAACAAACAAAGAACTCAGAAATGGAATCTGATACCAAAGACAACAATTATTCCTCTGACATCACGAAGAAACTGATGACTTAGCCATAACTGGTTTCTAAACTCCGAGTGAGAGTTTTCCACAGGCCTATTACCAGTTTTAATTACCAAAAAAAAAAAAAGATAGGCATCTGAGTGTATATTTTTAGAACACTAAACAAATCATAAAAGGCAAAAGAAAACCACTCCTGCTTGCATGTTGTAGGTATTACAAACATATTTCTCAACCCTTGAGGCATGTGAACTAAAATAAAGAGTTCAGTGACAAACAAGGATATTTTTTCCAACGACTAACTAAAATTGACAAAGCACAGAAATCTGAAGCTACAGCTACTACTGTTTCCTTAACTTATCCTTAGAATTTTAATACAATTTGGGCACAACTGTCTCTTGCCATACAGTGCCTTTTCATTGTTCTGGCAGGGTAAAAGGACCACAGGGTCGGGAATGGCTCCTGAGGATTGCCCCCAGGAAAAGGAGATTTCTCTGGCCAGAGTAGAGCTGCGTCCTTCCTAGACCCCATCATGGGGACATATTGGAGGTGACTAAGGAGTGGCATAGCCAGTGAGAGAGCTTTGCTTATTTTGTAGATATTCCTCAGGGGACAGTCACAGAGTGTAAATTAGAGCAGCTCTAGCTCAACAGACATTGTTAGAAATAAAACTGTTGTATTCTAAATTATGTTAATGAACAATTTCAAATTTTGAAGGAATGGACATTTTTAGACCTCTACTTATATGGTTGTTTGGTATATGGTTAAGCAATATCACAAAAAATAAGATAAAAATTTCAGAAGACGCCAGTAATATAAAATAAAATATTTCCCTAAACTATTTAAGGGACATGTAAATATGTTAAGAATGTGAATCAACTTTCCGTGGACAGTTTCCTTGGAAATTATTTCATGGCCAAAAACATATTAGCAATCTGCTTTAAAAAAAATAAAAAAAAAATTGTTTCTGTTATGTAACATAAATTTGAAAGTTCATATACACAGTTTAATTACAAATAATATGCTGTCATTTTCTCCATTCAATCCCTTTCTCATTGTGGCCTTCTTTATCCATATTATGTTGGTTTTTTGTTTCATTATACCATGTGTGTTGACTGCAATATGGA
Organism: Dermochelys coriacea; assembly: GCF_009764565.3. NCBI lineage: Eukaryota > Metazoa > Chordata > Testudines > Dermochelyidae > Dermochelys > Dermochelys coriacea. The sequence continues at coordinate 61,754,392 of NC_050078.2, read as the reverse complement.
GAGTCTCTGTCTCTACTGGGCAATGTTTTGTCACACTGTATGCGTATCAAAAATCTCTACCTATATCATTTTAAGTGAATCAAGATTTCCCAGACAAAACAATACACCGGTGAAAGCAGCAGCCAGACCAAATAAATACCTGCAAAGTATAATAAAGAATTTGACAAGCAAAAGTGAGAGGGCTTGTTGCCCCTCTTCTAGTCCATCTGATATTTTTTGGACACATTGTAGCAGCTGAAGCCTCAGGACCTGCAGAATATTATCAGGAAGTAGAGATATTCCAGGAGGTACATCATCCACCCTTTAAAAAAAATACACAAAATAATTAACATATGCAAATGAATTTTTTTATTAATACAGCTTGTGCATTGTTTCAAGCTACTATAATACACATGTTCCTAAATTGGGGCTATTGCTGGTTCACAAACATTTGCTGGTGATCCACAAAAAACTGCCTAGTCACATTGTGCCAGCTCTTCCTCCTTGTTCTCAGCTGTTAAATTGTGTTGAAAGGCAGCTAAAAATACATTAAATGGTTTTCTTAACATTACTTTTCCATGTAAGTAACTGCTGTAAGAAAAACTAGGGGAAGTGGTCTGTGCAATCCCAAATCAAAGAGAAGGTGGTCCAAAATATATTTTCTATGCTAAGATATTGGCCACCCTATTAAAATTTTTTTTTTTACAATCACTGGTATCCATCAAAAGTAACCAAATAAATATAATATTAACTACAACTAGCCACTGAAGCCCAATTACTAAATATCCACAGTGAAATTCTTCAGTATCCTAATTATACAAGACACACAAATAAGAAATTTAATGGTAATATTACATGTGAGAAAACTGGAAAATAAGGGGTCTGGCAGACAGAAATTCCCAGAAATCCATCTGATTCCTGGCACTTGGCTGGTGCATTAATAATTGCTGCCTTATCATTACTAGTTTCTGGAGATCAAACCAGGAAATAGATTTGCTCCTCTAATTATTTTTAAAAAGCAAAGAAACAGAAACCACAGTACTGTTATGTTGGCACAATCAATGTATCAGAGTCCTGCCATGCCCAGACTTTACCCTAAGGAACCATTATGCATTCTCACCAGTTGATCGTCCTATGTACAAAAGATTTGTGTAAAATATCAGAGATGCTCAGAAGAAGAAAATTACAGACAAAAACAGCAGCAAGGCCAGAACACACAATACTGCTATATAGATTATTCTGGTTCAATAACATCCTGGAAATGCTCAGATGGGTTGGAGCAGCAACCTTTACTATAGACTCCTTCTGTCATTATTTCACTTGCAGGGAGTGCAGTTTTCAGTCCTAGAAATGTTCATTCACTCTTTCAGCTGATGGAGATGCTCTGTGGTGTCAGCTGTCTGACCTAGGGAGGATACTTCAGGGAAACATATGGTAAATGGTTATGGGAAAATGAAGAGCTGGGCAACAACTGGAGGACCCAGCCTGCAACAGCCTTTAGTTAGAACCAGACCTGGTAAGCAAGAGAAATCAACTGCCAAAATCAGGTCCAACTCCAAAAGTGAAACTTTATTGGGGGAGACACACAACTACTCAGATGATACCTATCAATATTTAAAAGCAAAATATAGCACTATTTGGGGCAAAAGTAAGACTATTAGTGCCATCTAGCTGAACTCCAAGTACTCATATACAGTACAGCTGTGCACACTCTCCTGATCCTTTAGAATGCTATACAAGTGCTGTCTGAAGTAGACATACAGAGACAGAGCAACTACTACCTTCCAGACAACCTCCACAAAAGAAATACATCTTTCTGCGAAGGCAGCCTTCTCTTTCTAGATACCAGTGTATATGCGCACATTTTGCATAAGCTAAATTACATAGAATCCTTTACAGGCCACGAATTTCTCCACGGATAATTTCAATTAATCTTCAGCCACGAGGCTGGACAAGTAGCTTTCCAAAAAGGCCAACTGTAGTTTCTCAGCAAGAGGTTTAAATGTTGCAAAGTAAAGTAAGCAGCAACTCCCTCATGCCATACACCCCTGAAGACAGGCTGACTGATGAAACAGAGGGAAAAAAAGCCTCAGGGAGCAAGACTGGAAGTTATTACCAATTCAACATTTTCTGTGCCACTGGAGAAAAAATTATAACAAGAGATTGTGTGCAGAGTAAAAAATGCACGTGCAGAGTAAAAAATGCAGTAAAGCTGCTCTGACTGAAAATATAATACACGTTTATTTGAAACAAGCAAGATTTCTCATCTCTTATGGAGCAAAATATTAGCGTATCACAGCAGCAAATCAGTGGAGGGTACATAAAGCACAGTATCAGCTTTTCCCAGTATACTTAGCACTGTAAACAAGATATTTCAAAGGGGAATTGGAAAACCTTTTGAAAATCTGGTATTAACTGAAGTTTGTATGTCTTTTTTCTTTTAAAGACATGGGTCAGAAGTTCATCCATAAGCCAAGATAAAATTCTAACATGTGTACCAATTCACTAGCCATCTCATTTTCTTCTTCAGAAATGTATATCTGAGCATAAGCCAGACCTGTTGAGGAAATCATAGTTAACACTAAGGGACTGCAACACAGGGCCAGGCCCCAGAGTTGGAGTATGCTCTATATTGCAGACTAAAAGCCTGGGTTCTGACTCAGGTTTGAGCTCAAGCACCCCTTCTGTCCACACACAAATCTCTCTGACTCAGGTTAATGAGCACTCTGGACCCAGTTCTAGGACCCTGCTAGGAATGTTGGTCAGAACCTGCATCTGACAAAGTGGGTATTCACCCACGAAAGCTTATGCTCCAATATGTCTGCTAGTCTATAAGGTGCCACAGGACTCTTTGCCGGTCTTATAGATCCAGACTAACACGGCTACCCCTCTGATACTTGATTTCCCTTATAACTCAGGTCCAAGCCCTGTCATTTTGTAATACGGACACAGCTGAAACTGCAGGTCTGAATCAGAAGAGCTGCATAGCGCAGTATGATGCATTAGCATGGCTGAGAGACTTGGGTCCAGCAACTGTAAACCCAGGTTTATAATGCTGTGTGGACACTCAAGCGCTGGCTTGGAAACACTGAGTCCAGAAGCCTGGATCCCACAGACATGGGTTTACAATGCAGTGCAGATATACAATAGGAAAATCACTTGGAGACATGTGATGGCAAAGACATGAAGGGGGCTACATTGGAAGAGATTAGGAGAGGTCAGAGGTGCAATTCATTGGTAACTGTGTACTGCTGTCTTTAATGTCAGACTGTCGCAAATCATCAAAAGCTGGAAGTGAAAAAAATCTGATGGATCCATGGACCTAATGTAGTGTTCTCATTAATTATTTTCCCAATCTTTGCATTAACATGGGTCAATGGCTTTAATCCACCACACTTAAGTGTGTGAATGGAGTCAAACCAGTCTCTAAATGCTGCAGTTCAAACACATAGATTAGCATTTTTACAAAAGGAAGCCCACACTTAAAAATATAAAAGCTGCAGAAAATCAGACTTCACTTTTTAGCCATAAACTCCTGATAAATGTGCTATGTGTATCTTTCGTGTGTCCTAAGTCATTTTTATGTGGGTTTGAACCATAAAGTGTATAAAAATGTTTGATTTGTTTTTCAACAACTTCCTTTAAGCTTCTTTGTTATAATTTAACAGCACGTAAGCCAAAAACAAAAGGAAAGCTGATAACATTCAAATTGCCTTTGCAGTTATTACAGTTATTAAACATAACTTCTTTCCCATTCAGCAAGGAAAATAACCTCTAACCAGCTGGTAAGACTTTACCCTTTCAATTGTAAATATAGTAAGGTGCAATAGATGCTTTGAGAAATGCAAAATAGTGGAGTGACAATCTCTCGTGTTCAATATGCACAGATGTCAACAGATGAATTACACTGAGAAGTACTCACCTTCCCAATGGAAGTATTATAAACCCCACTGCTTGAATCTAAACTAGATAAAACACTATCAAAAACTATAGGGAGCAATCATGCTGAGGCATGGGGCTGCAAAAGAAGACTAACTCTACAACCCATAGTTCTTTCTCTGGTCTAAAATACCACCTTACCATATATTTTTATCCACACTTACAAAACAAACAAATTAATTCAGAGTTTTTTGAGATATGTATTACACAAAAAGGGATTTTTCAGATTCCCAAACTTGGCATACAAGATTTAAAAGGAAATATATTTTTATGTGCAGAAAAAGATGTTCTTATAATCAGACCCACTGTGGTATTACCCATCCAGATAAAAATCTCAGTAGCGCCAACTCAGTCCTTCATGCCTCAGGGACAAGTAAATTAGAGTTCCATGAAGTCAGCTGTGTTTTGGTCTTTTGGCTGATAAAACTGAAGTCCCATATTCTCTTCATGGACATAAATCCCATGGCATTTTTCTTGAAAGTAGGGTGCCTTAGTTTGTTCAAAATTTCCTCTCCCTGCCCTATTCTGTAACACTCATTCCCATCTGCCTTTCACTCAGAAATGTCTATCAAGTGCTGCATGCATATGTGGTAGCTGTAAAGCATTTTGAGATCCTACCAGATGAAAGTACACATAGTGTCTTTCCCTCCCTCAACAATTCCTCATTTCAGCTTGCAGAAAACAACCACTTCCAGGATCGAAGCTTTTTATTAAAATGTATAAAGGGGAAGCAACTCTGGGACACACATTAGAGATTAGCTTTGGTACAAGTGAATGTCATGGTGTAATGCGCAGATTATAGAGTGATATCTCCATATTTATTTTGAATTATTTGTTTCTGATTCTTTTGTATTTCTTCTCTTTGAAATACTGTACCATCAAACAGGTTTCAGAGTAGCAGCTATGTTAGTCTGTATCCACAAAAAGAAAAGGAGTACTTATGGCACCTTAGAGACTAACAAATTTATTTGCGCGTAAGCTTTCGTGAGCTATAGCTCACTTCATCAGATGCAGTGAGCTGTAGCTCACGAAAGCTTACGTTCAAATAAATTTGTTAGTCTCTAAGGTGCCACAAGTACTCCTTTTCTTTTTGCACCATCAAAGTTACCACATTTTATAATGTATGACAAAATAAATCCAGAAGGATGTCACCAAGTGTGATTATATCTAAGCACAATCAGGGACAGAAACAGTGATTTATTGTTAAAATGAACATAAACTGTCTCATAGTAGGATATTTATTTCTGGCCATCAAAAGACAATAATCACCTGCCCTCTCCCTTATTTTGCCTGGACATTTTCTCTCTACATCTGTTACAAAATGAGTCCAGTCCTATACAATCCTACTCTTTTAGGTCACAACACTAATCCTGTCATTAATCTCAGCAAAACACCAGATTTTATATTGAGCTCTTGAAACTATCACTCTGCACACTGTTATTGTTTTTGCACAGTTTATCTATATGTTTATGTTTTTTTCCTTTCAATCTTCTACCATGTGGCTACTGAAAAAATAAAAACAATTATGTAGTTGATGCACACTTCCAAACACTTCTAATTTAGTTCAGTTATTCCACTGTTAACATTTCTCATACTAAACTATATGTTATAGAATGACAATTTAGAAATTATGCACTTTCTAGGCAAAAAACACAACCGTATGGGGACACATTTTTGCCTCACCAAAGCCAAACTGACAGACTATGCAGTACAAAACAGAACATTTTTAGTTTTTTTTATAAATTGGATATAATCAATTCTATATGAATATATTATATTCACTGAGAAAAGTATTACACATAGCTAAGAAAAAGTACACTTTTAATCTGCTAGGACCCAATTTCAGGATTCAATGTTTCCTTGCAACTATTGTGGACATTGCTAATACCTAAATAAAATCTGATCCAACATTGATTGTAATGGATTTGGGACCAGAACCATCGTACAGGGAACTTCATTCTCTGCATTCATCACTAGCACCTAAGACAGTGTAATATCAGCTATAGTACTATGGTCAACTCCCATGATTTTCCCTCCTGAGTATCGCAGTATTTGGTTTTTCTTAAAAGCCCTAGTTCCTAAAACTTTCACTTAAAAAAAAAAAAAATCTAGCCCTCATGGCTATGAAAAAAAGTTTGAGAACATGAACCCTGAAGGCTCAAAAACCAGAAGGCATAAAAGAACCAAGCATTTGCTATATTTTAAAATCTCATGCTTTACATCAATCTCATGATTTTTCAGTGCTTGGGGCTGGTAACACTGCTGTTGCAGGACAATGTACAAAAGCCTGAACCAAGGACTCAGACGACAAGTAAAGCAGCAGCTTATTTTTACATATTTTCAACTATATTAGTCAAATTTAGAATTTTAGCCCATTCTTAATATTAAAATAATCCCAGAGATTAAATTGCAAAACTATATCTACTATCCAGATCTTTCCCTTATATATTCTTTTAAACCACCAAAATATTATTTCACACACCAGGTTTTCTGCAGAGTACTTATTTCAACAACATACAAAGAGCTGTAATAAGTAAATTTCTGCTAACAAAAACAAGTTTATGTTGATGCCGTTTTCTAGTTTGATGCAAATACTGTTTACCTAGTTTTATCATTAGCAATCCAAATTTGACCTTTAAAGGGACTGGGAATGCCAGTCAAGAAATACTGGCGTGGAACAAACAATTTTATTATATATATTTTAAACAGGATTTGGAGTGCAGACAGGTTCTCTCCAGATATCAAACACAAGATGAGCAGATCTGTATTTCTACATACCTAGTAGGAAGCTTTTCGAAGTCCACATCCAGAAACTGTTCATAACTAGAAACAAAACTGTCCAGCCAAAGCTGCAAATAATCTGGGTCTTTCTGTAAAGTGAAAGGAACACATTAAGAAAAATTGTTCTGTAGATCATCAATAAACATAACTGTATGAGAAACGGTATTGTTCACAATAAAAAAACATTTAAAAATATTACTTAAAAAAAGGTTTGATGGGAAAAATTAAATTTTAGTCCCAAACCAAGAGACTTTCATCAGAAATTCTCAACCAAGTTGAGCTCTTTCCAATTGGTTACATGTCCATTTTAGTACTTCTCTGCTTCCTGGTATCAAACAAAATATTTTAGACATTCTATAACAAGCCTCAAATACTCACCAGTGGTTGTCAGCTTCCTAAAATACTTCTCTGCTTCCTGGTATCAAACAAAATATTTTAGACATTCTATAACAAGTCTCAAATACTCAGCAGTGGCTGTCAGCTTCCTAAAATATGCTAATTTTTTTTTAAATCAACATATCCTTACTAAAGAGATTTAGATAAAATGCTCTGTATTTTGCACTAGAGTTAATTAGGATGACACCAGATTCTTGTTTTAAGGAATGTAACTTTTTTTTTTGCCCCATATCCCACTTCCTGTATCAACTCAATATAGGACTCAATTTGTCCTGTATTCCAGCAATAACCATGCAAAGAATCGTTTATGGAATAAATAAATGTATAACACGTGTACTGTATACAACTTCATACCATGACCACCACATTGGGGAGTGATCTCTATTAAAAATATACTTTTCCATATTTTTCAAAGTGGTACTTCATCTCCTGGTAATAAGGGGGTCAGCCTGAACATGAATTATTTTTTGTTCTTCATATTATGATAGCACGCAAAAGACAACTCTCAGGATTGTGCTGTACAAATACTAAAATCGTCCCTGCTGCAAAGACCTTATAATCTAAATAGACAAGACAGAGTGAGGGGAAAGACCAAGTGATCACAGAACGACTTGTTAGTTGACATGTTAGTAAATTAGTTTCAGTGTCTTATGGACAAAAAGTTTTGTGTGTAAAGGCATTATAGACTCATTGGTAACCTATTCTAAAGTAAAAAAAATAAAAATAAAAATAAAAATCACACTATATACCAATACTGGATGGTGACTCACTCCCAGAAAAACAGGAGCCTTTGGCTTGTTTGTTTCTCTTTTTAAAAGATTCATTCATGTGCAATTTACAAATTAGTCACTACCTGCACACCAGCATGGAAAGAAGTAGACCTGGGACTAGCAGAGAAACAAAAACTTGTTCATCTCATTAGAGCATATTAGTTACATTCACTATCTCTTGACTAGAGGCCAAATTCCATTCTCAGGGCACCACTAAGGGCAGTATTAATGGTTGCTGGCATTTCAGTGGGCGATGTCACTAAAGCTCCACCCCCCTATACATTCCTATCTTCCTCTACATTCCTCCCTTACACTGCAGGGTTCAAAGTGAGTAGTTTGCAGAGGGAAAGAGGGAGGTAACCTTGGCAGAAATGTTGGAAGTAGGGTCTCCTGGGAAAGTTTCTCAGAATATCTGTCATTTGGTGTACACTCATCTCAAAGGGCAAAAAGTCTGATTTTTTAAAGTAAACTGATGAACCAGAGATAAGCCTTCCCTGGCAGGGATGTTTTTGCAATATCTAGACATACACAGTGTAAATTCAAACATTCACATATTATTTATCATAACATTTTGGCATTCAACTTATTTTTGTTCTGCCTTTTTTGCTTTTCCCATACTCTATTCCATTTTTGCGACAGCTGCACTTCTCTGAGACAACGCAGATCAAAAAGCTCAGGGCAAAGCATGTAAAGTGGGAGACAAAACATCCTTAGTCAATGGGATACAGCTATGGAATAATCTTCCAGAGGCGATCAGGCAAATCCAGTCTGACCATCTGTAGGAAATGCTGCAAAGGCTTCCTTGTTGAGAAAGCCTTTCTCCGTAAGTAACACTTGTAGTATGGACATCCCTTTCTAATCCCAAACCCCTACCAGATTGGGTGGCACGTCCTAAAACAGGCAGGCATATAAACTGTTAACATTTTCAAGATACATTTTCTCTATAAAACAAAGTATTTATTCAGAACAAAAGCATTACGAGGGCTGACTGGTCACTGGTTAACACTGTCACTGCCCCTGGGAGAGAACAGGATGGAAGGTCCTGAACTAAACTTAGACGTGCTAAAATGACCACAGTGAATTGCAGAAGGAATTCCAGCCTAAAACCCCAGGTCTGGAGGGAGAGGAACACAGGCTTCCACTCTGAAACAGGTGATGGCTAGGGGCCTGAGACCTGAGTGGAGTGCCCTGAAGGAGGCCACAATATGATTTAAGGTGCAGTGCTATGATATATAGCCAGATCTTTTCCTCCTCCCCAGTGTCTGTTCTTCACTCTTTCCTTTCCTCTCTTTCTGCTTTCTCCTTGCATTGCATTTTGTTCTTCCTTCCCATTTAAGCTTTTCCAATCTCTTTGGCTCTTCTTATCCCCCTTCTTCCCTCCCTCCCTCCCAACCTCACTTTCTCTTTTCTAGCTGATCACTCTCAGGCACTGTTCCCTCTAAGCTGTGCGCGTGCACACAGATCCTAAACCCCGCACACACGGCAAAACACCGCATGCACAAAAATTTGCACAGAGGAAATTTTCTGCACACACAGCCTGTCAAAAATTTGCACAGAAGAAATTTTCTGTGTACACAGCCTGTTATGTATTTTAATTGAATTCCAATTTCCATCCAAAGGCAGCTCGACACAAATGAGTAAAAAAAATAATTAAATAAGAAATGCCTCATTGACCATTTTCTAACATGATAGTAAAAATTAAGAACCTGAATAAATGTAAATTAAGCTATATAATTGCTTGGATACATGCATATAAATATAGTGCATCTTCCTGATTAGCAAAAAACTACCAACAAACAGTGTAACTCCATATTTCTTTGCAAATCTACATCTTTTAAATGGATATACCAACCAATGAGAATGAACCTCTCTTTAGAAAAATAAATAAAAATTACAAAGGCAAAACAAAATTAAAATCAATTTTTAAATCAAGGTTTCAATCCTGCTTTCTGATTAAAATTACGATTAAAATCAATCCACTGTGGTATCCATCTCTCCTAGATGTGGCCAGGGCAGCCAGCTGTTGGCTTGAAAAGTTGAATACACAGACAACCAAAAGCAAATGGTGGACAGGAATTCAGAAAGAAAATCCAAAGAGAATTGTCTAAAAATAGCATAAAATGTTTTTAAAATGTTGCTGGCTTCAGATTAAACTATTATTAAAATATCAGATTTACTTTCCTTGATATGGTTTCAAAATTTTCAAATATAGAAGCTGTAGTCATTTATTTTCTAATAACCCTAGAGCAAATCATTTTCAGCAAACACGTGGATTGACAATCACAGGCATGTAAAGACTTCAACCAACAGAAAAGAGGGAGAAAGGGAGCCATTATTTCAGTAAATTACTAGAGTATCATCTTGGTTAAGAGGGATACTTTACAAATGGAAATCCATATGTTTATAGCTATGAATGTGTTCTTTGATTTGCTTAGCCTATAACTACAATAATGTTCACTGCTAGCACAGAAACTGGATCTATTTACTTTCCTACTGAAGGCACTGCTGTTTTCCTTGGAATGAATAAGCTCTTTTTGAAACAAAGTCAAATTACCAAAGCGATATTACACCGGATCCTCGCTATAATGCGCATCTATATAATGCAAATTCAGATATAACATGGTTGCGGCCATGGATCGCAAATTTAAGTACAGTACAATTTTTTGAGTACAGACACGATAAATGGACCACTGAGCGCTCTCCTGTCGACTCTAGTATGCCTGCAGAACAAGGAACGCAAGCGCAGTCGACTGGAGAGCATCAACTATTCACGTAGCTGAAGTTGCGTATCTTAGATCAACCCAGCACGGAAGCGTAAACAAGCCCTAAGACGATTGCTGTAGGCCTAGAAAGCCATACAAATGTAATGTAATAAAAATTTACAGGTATAGTACTGTATTTATCTTTAGAAAGATGTCAAAAACGTCCGGCAAAAGGAAGGCTTACTCAGTGCAGGAGAAATTGGACGTTATCGAATGACTTAAATGGCGAAACCGAGGCAAAGATTAGCCGCGATATTGGCATTAACGAGTCCACCTTTCGTGGATGGCTAAAGAATGCTGACAAGCACGGAACTTACATTCATAACCTGGATGAAGAGCATGGCCTTCAAAGAAAACGAGCCCGTTTAACGAATGATGCCGATCTTGATTCTGCGGTGTACATGAGGTTTGTGCAAGAACAGCAGAAACACACTCCAATCTCTAGTCTGTTTATAGCCATGCAAGAGGAAAAATTTGACCGGGAACTTCATGGCGAATTCAGAAATTTTAAGGCGGGTTAGCTATGGTGATTTTAGAAAAGACACGGAATCCTTCAGATTGCAGTTTTGGGAGAAAAACGCAGATTTACTAGGGTTGACTGTACCAAATGCTTAAGCCACTTGGGACAAAATCTTTGGCTCAAGTACAATTAATTCAATACAGTCACATGGTTAGCCATCCCCCTTCTGCTACAGACAAGAAAACTAGTATTGCCCTCCACTGGTTCAGCCCTCCCACAATATAGTGTCTCACATCTGACAGTTATCCAAAGGCCCTGCTAACAGCAACAGTGGTAGATGCCATGGAATAATACTAATCTTTCACTCCATACTTAAACTTTGCTGACATCATCTTGCAAGCAGAAATCTGGAGTTGGCCTAGATCTGTAATTCAGGCAACCATTATAAATAAATTTAATGTTGCTATGTGGAGATGCACCACACTCTCCTGACAAAAACTATGCGGTGGTATACTATAGCATCACAAGGAGAAACAATACAAATCACTGTGTACAAACCAATGTCCTTGTACTATTTTTCTCACCGAATGTAGGCACGCTTTAACTCTGAAATTAAATCGGAAGAAGGGAATTTGATTTGCACTGCGGAGGTGGGGGAATGGAGGAGCTGTAACTGGGTCAGACTTCATTATTTTATTTTTTATTACTATTCTTACTACTGTTCAATTGATGAGAATACAAATTAGGTCAACCTTCTACAAAAATAAGAGTTTTAGCAAAGTTTTTTGTGATTAATATTTTAATTTATTTTTATAAGAAAAAAATTTCACAGCTCTTTGTATCTTTGGCATTCAAATCCACAAGTCCATGGCCTAAAACAACTTATTGACCGCCAAGAAAACTACCTCACATAGTTCGCAGGATATGTTTCAAAAATTCCTCCAACAGTCATTTAATATACATCTCCATGTCTGTTAGGTTTCAGAGTAGCAGCTGTGTTAGTCTGTATTCGCAAAAAGAAAAGGAGTACTTGTGGCATCTTAGAGATTAACAATTTATTTGAGCATAAGCTTTCGTGAGCTACAGCTCATCTGTTAGGAGTTTCAAGACATCTACAGCATTATTTTAAGGCTTAGAATTCCAACAGGTTAAATTAGAAAGTGGAAGTTAAATAATTTATCCATCTACCTAAGTTTTTAGCAAGACAATTATAAAATGTTTCACTTGTTGTGGAATCAAAAGTGGGTTCAAAAACATGCTAAGCTCTTTACACAATGATCAAAAAATGAACCAGAAATACTAAGGACCTAATTCTAGGCTTTTGAACTCAAGGGGTTTGCATAGGGATAAAGAAGATTAGAATTTGGCCATTAGCATTTACAGCTACTATGGCAACATTATTCACTCATCTTGAAAAAAAAATCCAAGTCACCTAAAGCAAAAGATATCTCAGATAATCTGGAAATGAAAATGTTTCCCTGTTCTTTCTTTTCAAATATTTTTATTCCCCACCAAAATAGCATACATTAAGCCTCCATTTTATAACATAGTCTCCTAATGGAGTAATAATATTCACAGCTAGCTATAGTTTAAAAAGAAATATTGCCAGATCATACAGTATAGTGATTCTTACAGGTCACTTTAGAAGTGAATTGTGTATTTTACCACAGCAATCATTCCATTACTTCAGAAATCAGCTTCAAAATAAAGCAGGTTAGCCAGCGTGTTAGACTGCCTTATATAAAGTTACACTCTGTGAGCAAATACTTCTGTACAAATAGTAAATGCATTCTGACTATTATATTAGATTTGCAGAGAAATTCTAGGTCTAGCAAGGCAGTCTTTAAACTCAGTAAGTAATGCAATAGAAAAGTAAGCTTTCAATGATGAAATCTTATAAACACAAATCCAAAACAAAGCACAAAGTAGCTAGAATTATCAGGTTATGCTGTCTTGAAGGACATGACAACTTTCAGAAGCAACAATATGAAAAACCAACTGCAATCCAGTGTTAACATTTGAATTAAGTTCAACAGGAAAATGAAATTTTTGCATTAGGAATAGGTATTTTTTTTAAATGGTGAAGAAAGTAGCATCAAGTTACTTTTGATTTATTTTTTTAAATTGACTAGGTGTAAAAATTTTAAAAGGACCTAAGTGACACATAACCCTAAGTCTCATTTTCAAGGCTCCTAAATCTCACTGAAAGTCAGTGGGGCTTGAAGGACTTAGGCTCAAGTCACCTCTGAAAAATTTACCTGGTTTCAAATTGACAATGTCCCTAAAATACTCTTCCAGTTTTTCATTTATTCATAAATCAATTGCTTTTAGATTTAACTATACTTAGATTTCAGTGATCACCTCATGAAACTTGCAAGAAAATCAAAGAAGAGGTTTCACTATGCTTCAATCAAACTTCAAGATGGAATTAGAAGAGCAAAGTTCGGTACAATTTTTATAGTTATATACAGGAAGTACTGAGTGCTATAAACAAAAGCTAGATCTGCCTGGGGCTATTTTCAGTGTTAACATTCCATGCTCTAAAGGCAAAAATCCCCAGCATGGCAATTCAGAATGCTTGTCAGACTTGTCTGACAAGACAGTTGTTGGAAGTCGTTAAATTTAGCTTGCAATCACAAAACATTGAGCCTGGGTGAAGTTAAATAGTATGTGCATCTTTATTCAGGTTTCAGAGTAGCAGCCATGTTAGTCTGTATCCACAAAAAGAAAAGGAGTACTTGTGGCACCTTAGAGACTAACAAATTTATTTGAGCATCTTTTTTCAGTCATTCAATCTTCCAAAGTTGAATTCAGCTTACACAGCCAAGAAGCTCTTCACTGTATTTCATTATTGGTGCCCTTACCACAAAAGTAGAGCGGCAACTATTTTTTCCTGAGTTATTTTTAAATTATTAAAACAATTCAGACAATACTAAGATTGAATTACACTTACCAAATTAATAGAAATAGAGCATTAAATATGAAACTGCCCTTAATTCACCTCCTAAGACTAATAGCTTTCATTCTAATTGAACTTGTCTATCTAAAGCAGAACTTTATGATACTCTTTAAAACAGTTTTGGGTATTTTCTTTTTTCATGGGATCTGTTTTTTGTTGGAGGGGGTGGGGAGGATTAAGGAAAAAAATTTAAAAAGACAAAAAACTGTCTCACTGTAAGCCCCTTCTGTGGCCTTCATTTTGACATGTGTTAGAGAGCACAAACTTATTTTAAAACCTTTTTAAAACTTTCCTTTCTTCGTCTCAGCTGAAGTATAAAATATTACTACGGCTTCCACATGCTACAGTATTACAAGTAATATTTGCCCAAGTTTGAAATGAACAGCAGCTAAAAGGTGGCTACTAATATCAGCTGAAGGAGAAAAACAACACAAAACCACAGTCTAAGCTCAGATCTTGAACTAGGCCTGTTTTGATTGCATGTCAAGATACTTGGGTTTAATATTTATTGACTTGTATTTTTAAAATTCATACAAAACGTTCTGGTCAAGTTTTAGAATTAATTTTTTTTTACTAACATGGAATTTCAACAAAACGTAAGACAACTTGCAGTCTCGATAAAGCAAGAAAAAGAAATACCACTACAAAGAATATCACTTAAAAACATTTTAGCTGAAACTTTCCAACAAAGTTCAGCCTGAGGCAGGCACCTAACTGAAAAGTTTCAGCCCAAACAGTTAAAGTTTGCAAAGTTATAATCAACTGAAAGCTGGGACTTTTAATTAGAAGCACTGGGCAAGCTTAACTATAGGTGGTGCTACCAACACCGCCTATGCGTCTGCACCTACAGTAACCAGATGTGTTAAGAGTTGTACTATAAAAACTATTTTTGGAGTTGTGGTCACTGGAAAAAGTTTAGGCTAGGCTTGTATTCTTGTCCACATAAAGTTTCAATTACTCTTTCACAGAAGCCAGGATCTCTCTTTAATCTTTGATTGATGCTTCTGGACAAAATAATTCTTTTATTATTTCTTTTTATTCCTAGTCTCATCCTATATTCTTCCCACCAACTTTCACTCGAATTTACAGCTTTTTCTTATGGGGATGACAAATATCATGTGTCCTATATTGTGATAATTCTAAAAGGAGAATCAAACTACAAATCCTTAATCTTCTCTTTGGATTCTATAGATGTTTCTGATCTTATTGCCAACGTGTGTGACTAACTGCCTGTTCCCTTTTCATTTTTTTTCCCCAGTAACTTCTGCCTTTCATTTCCCATTGCTAGTTTTAAAATGTTTTATGGGATACTTCCACACGCTCTTAAGCATCTTCTTGTGAACATTATTTTAAAATAAAACTCCATTGGAGTCTCATTGCAATCAACCTCATCCATTGTTTATTTCTGTCCAAATTTTTTGAACATGTCCTCAAAAATATTTTGTTCTTTTTTTCAACCTTATAATTTAAATCCTAAATAGTCTGGCTTTAAGGGTGGTTAGCTACCTGAAATTACATTATTTACCTTTTCGTAGCGAATTAATGGCTTATTACCTGCCTTAATTTTATTAGCTCTTACTGGTGTACAAGAAGAGTAGTGTTAACTATGTGATGTTTATTTATCACCCGCTCATACTTATATGTCAGGAGTCTACATTGCAGTGACTTTGTTCATCTCTCTTCAATTGTTCTTTGTGTAAAGTTTTCAAAAGTACGTAAGATCAATAGGATTTAGGCTCATAAATCACATACGAGTTTTTGAAAATTTATTTTAGACAGAGGGTGGGAATAATACATTATTATATATTCATATTGCAGTAGCACTAAGAGGTCTCAACCCATACTGAGATGCTAAAATTGAATATTGTTTGTATGAGGATGGAAATCAGATTTAGATTTCCTTCCCCACACTTTTGGATATTTGCTACTGTATTTTTTATTTTTATTTTTTTTTTTTTAAAAAGGTTGACTAAAAAGTTTTATTGGTTAGATTTTTTAGGCAGCTTTTCATCTTTGTCATCAGTAGGTGTTTGTTTTGTTTTACAAAGGGATAACATGTTCCCCTTGTGTCCTGTTTCTTGCATCAGGAACAGCTTGCTACCTAAAGTGGCTGTTTGTCTTTCTGAAATTCATAACCATTTTAACAATGCCTACTGACAACATTTTAGTTCACACATAAAGCAACACTGTAAAATTAATAGACTGTTGGCTAGCATTCCTTATAATTTTTTTTTGTTCCATACAAAATTAATTGGGCTATTTAATTTGTTATTTGAGTCAGTCTTGTATTACTCCTCTAAGCAACTGCCTCAGCTAGGTTTTATGTGGAGGACCAAGTTTAATATGTTACAATACAGGAGTTTAATCATGCATTAACCCAGTCTTTACACATTTATATCCCAGTTGCTCTGATATTCTTGAGCTTTTGCACATTTGACCCCAGTTTCATGGTATGTGAGGCCTTTTAAGATTCAATGATTATTCTTTTAGTTTCTTCAACATTTGATTCTAAATCATTTTTCAACAGTTTAAAATTTTTTTGTAGTTTAAGTTGGATATTCCTTATTAACTTGTAAAGAACAATATTTATCAATTAATAAGGCCATACCAAATCTGTGGCCATGTAGGAATTTCACAGTATTGTCATTATACTGCACAGTAAGGACACTTGGAATTTAATGACAGGTTTCAGAGTAGCAGCCGTGTCAGTCTGTATTCGCAAAAAGAAAAGGAGGACTTGTGGCACCTTAGAGACTAAAATTTATTAGAGCATAAGCTTTCGTGCATCCGATGAAGTGAGCTGTAGCTCACGAAAGCTTATGCTCTAATAAATTTGTTAGTCTCTAAGGTGCCACAAGTACTCCTTTTCTTTTTGGAATTTAATATTAACAATGCGGACACTTTCAAAAGCAAAGGCCCCTGCCACCTGACCAAAGAAAAATTCCCATTAGCTTTATCCCAATGTTGGGACTACTATGACCTAATTAAATGGTTCAGATTCATATAGTAGATGGCAGGGCCACAAAACACATATTAGCCTGCTTGTTACAATACAATCATTTTATATTTATTCAAATAACCGCTACATGAATTATTATTAGAAACAAATCTCTTTAAGAAGTGAACTGTGACACTTTGTCATATGTTTCTAGAATTCAAGAACAACTTCTCTAAATGTCTGTGAAGTACTAATTTTTGTTTTAATGTTGCATTAGTAACACTGTAGCTAGGAGGAGAACAAGGTAAGTTTCACCCACTCATGGCCACAGATAACTTTAAAAGAAAGAGTGTTCCCAAGTCTCTCTCTCTGTCTCTCTCTCTCTCAGCCTGACAAAGAGCCTATCCAGTAGAGATAGAAAAATGTTATTATACAAGGCACTGGGGAGACCTCACCTGGAATACTGTGTGCAGTTCTGGTTACTAATGTTTAAGAAAGATACAGTCAAATTTCAGAGTAGCAGCCGTGTTAGTCTGTATTCGCAAAAAGAAAAGGAGTACTTGTGGCACCTTAGAGATTCAGCTTTCGTGCATCCAATGAAGTGAGCTGTAGCTCATGAAAGCTTATGCTCTAATAAATTTGTTAGTCTCTAAGGTGCCACAAGTACTCCTTTTCTTTTTGCAGTCAAATTGGAACAGGTGCAGAGAATGTACTACTAGCCTGATCAGAGGAACTGAGAACCTACCTTAAAAGAGAAGCCAAGCTTCTTCAGTCTCAACGAAATGAAGGCTATCAGGAGATATGATTGCTGTCTATAAATACATCAGAGGGATAAACACCAAAGAGGGAGAGGGATTGTTTAAGTTAAGGGCCACTATTGGCACAAGAACAAACTGATATAAACTGGCCATCAAACAAGTTTAGCCTTGAAATTAGATGAATAACCATCAGCGAAGTGAACTTCTGGAACAGCCTCCCAAGAGGAGCAGTGAAGACAAAAAATCTAACAGATTATAAAACTGAGCTTGTTAAATTTATGGAAGGGATGGTATGAAGAGATTGCTTTTACAATGGCATATGGCCCATCTGTGACTCCGATGAAGTGAGCTGTAGCTCACGAAAGCTTATGCTCTAATAAATTTGTTAGTCTCTAAAGTGCCACAAGTACTCCTTTTCTTTTTGCGAATACAGACTAACATGGCTGCTACTCCGAAACCTGTTAGCAGCAAATATCTCCAACGGTTGGAGATGGGACACTAGTTGGGGAGGACTCAATTACTACTGAAAATTTTTTCCCAGGTGTCCAGCTGGTGGATCTTGGCCACATGCTCAAGATTACCACATCACCATCTTTGAGGTTGGGAAGGAATTTTCCCCCAGGTAAGATTGACAGAGACCCTGGTGCATTTTCTCTCTCTGCAGCACAGGTCACAGATCACTTGCTATTTGAACTAGAGCAAATGGTGGATAAAGATTTAAGGACTTAAGAAATTCAGCCAGAGGTTAAGCATATTAGAGAAGTGAATGGGTAAGGTTCTGTGGCCTGCAATTTGCAATTGTGCCTGCAATAATTATCAAACTAGATAATCATGATGGTCCCTTCTGGCCTTAAAGTCTATGATATATCACCGCTAATTAAATGAATTGGGAGAAAGCTGATTTTTTTTAAAAATAGTTCATTTATACTTCTGTTGCTTTAAATAAATCAAAATCTTCCAAGAATATAGGTAGAGGCAAGAAAATCTAGTCTAATATACAACTATTTTAAGTAATTAAATATTTTGTTTTTGTCACTTTATACACAGACTGTATGTAGAATGTTTATTTATTTGACATCAAATTATTGCTCTTTTTTGTAGTATTTTGCGACATAAATCATGTTGTCAAATCAGCAATTATGCAACAAGGAAGACCTGTGCAAGTTAAAGTGAGGATGATTTGCAGGGGGAGTGTGTTTCACAAGGTTTAAAGTTGAATGTCAAAAAAGGTTATATTCTGGTTAAATTGCATACCTCTCACCACAACTAAACAATATAATTTTGCAAGAGCCAAGTTTGTTTTAGAAACGGAACTACAATATCATTTGTCTGAATGAATCAGTTTCAATTATGTGGTTTAACTTGGCCTCACAATACAAAAGACTGGTCTGATCACAAATCCATTTATTCTGTTTATAAACACACTATATTTTATACAGACATATACATATAAGACTTTACACAAAAATTTATCATTGTTTTATATAAAGAAGGGTTTATAAATTTAATGGTCAGAGTTAGTTATCTGAGAGTTACGTTCACTAACTCTCACCTTTGCATTGGGACATTTCATACGGAGGTCAGTTACAGTACATTCCATTGTCATTTGGTACAGATTGCTGAGACAGTAGATATTTTAAAACCTCTAGTGACAGATGGCGACTTCTGAAAGTGAGCAGGTAAAAGTGGCATGAAAAGTTTTGCTCTGAATCAGTTTACAGAAACAGACAGAAGCCATATTATATTTGTCCCCAAGTAAGATAGGGAAGATAATGTAGTTGTTGCCTAAGGAACCTTCACTGAAAACATCCATGAAAGCAGCATAAGACATGCTGGGTTACTTCCTCAGCTCAAGGTCAAGTTCATTGTAATTTCCCATAATAATGAGGATAAGAGAAAAGAACAGTGCCAATGGATGAAGACAACTTGTTTGCAAATGCGGCATCTAACCTGGACTCACTCTACAAAGATTTAGGTATAGCACTGGGCACAGAGGGTTGTTTAAATGAATTATTTAGTCCTTGAGAAAACTGCCAGACTGACAGCTCTGAATACTCAAGTTCTCTATTTTTCCATAAGCAGATAAGATAGTCAAATTAATTGAATTTATCATAGACACTACTCTGAGGTCTGAAGAGCATTTAATTGCGAGACAACCCCATTAAGAATGAAGTACTAGAAGCAAGTACAGCATATAAAAGAGTTTGCACATGAACCTCAGTATTTGAGGATCTATACCTAAACAGTGGGAGCAGAGGTGTGATAACTAGATTATGTAGAGAACTGTTGTACTGGTGCCCCTATGGGCACTTAGGGCCATATTTTCTTATCCAAATCCACTTTGTTCCATGCAGATTGTGCAAAAGGGACAGAAATTTGCCAGGTCTCCCTTACAGAGGAAAATAACGCTTTTAAATAATGGTGTTTTAGCTTTTTTTTTTTTTTTTTTTTTTTTTTTTTTTTTTAAAGACTAACTCACCATTTCTTAAAACAGTCACCAGTCCCCACCTTTCTGTCCAGGCCCAAGACTTAAACACCAATAAAATTTTAGATCTACAATTCCCTTTACACACACTATAACAATAATAGAAAAAAACATGTTACAGCACAGACATCACGAACCAAGACAGAGGGGACACTATATACTAGCACTGTTATTGTAATGCAGATGGATTCTATGAAAATAAAGCAGAAATCCAGTGCTCACAAGTATCAGGTTTTTTTAAATGACTGTTTATGCACTTTTTTTTTTTTAAATAAAGGAAAAGCCCAAGAGGTCAGCAGTCTCACATGTCACTATTACCTGCAGATCAGAATTTTAGGATGGCCTTAAGATTCTCAATATGCAGGGTCTTTATAGGTTGAAATAATACAAAGGTAGCACTCAGTCTCTTGGAAAAGAATGTACCCAATGTCTGTCACTCATGCTTGTATTGCCGACCTTGAAGCCTGTGATGCCTGTGGCCATCTACACTGCTATTTTTACCCTTGCTAGTGCAGATATGTCTGCCCGAGCTATAGTCACACCTCAAGATCGTGGTGTAGACATATCCCTAATAGCTGGCTGACGGACGACAATGTTGCCTTCAAGTCAGTGACTGACCTACCAGGCTAAAGATTAAGGGAAAATGTGAGTCTAAGGGAAAAGACAACGTGGGAAAGCTCAGAACAAACACAGTGAAACCTCTTTGGGCAGAACTATAGTAATTAATTGGGGAAAGGCTTCTCTACTGGTTACAGAATGCCAGAGCACTAGGTTGCATGGCTGTGACCATATTTTGCCACCCTACATTCTTTATCCTAGTTGTCTATAACACGGCAAAAGGATTTTTAAGGTGACCCTCTCCTTAAAGCGCTTAAATGTAGTCAGGTCACATCCCATTAAAATCTTTGCCATGAGCCTTGTCCTGTGCTCTAGGATGACCAACTTTGTTGGAGCTTCACTACTGAAATTTAGCCTGATTACCTACCAATCCTCTAGGCAGTGGTGCAACCTGTGCACTCTCTCCATTCCTCACCACTTCATAGACAAGGTCTCTAGAACAGTTAATGTTTTCAGATGTTTCCCATTTAAAATTACTCTGTGCGTCTGTGTGGAAACTTCTGATTTGCAGAAATGATGTGCACTCCCAGCTGCCACTGAAGTCAACAGGAACTATGCTTTGAACATATGAAGCACTACATAATGTTAAGTATAATGTGGATATTACTATCCCTTCACTTCACAAGGATGCTTTGAAAATAAATTCATTAATGTTTGTGTAGCACTTAGATACTGTAGTGATGAGCACCACTGGCTTTTCTATCTTCAGATCAAGGTTTCAAGAAGTAAATGAGGCCTAGGGCCACATGTTGAACAATGAGAGGAAAACAAAATATTGCATAGCTGCTAATTAAATAGGAACCATCCATCCTGTGCACAGAAGGAAACAACTCCTGTGGGAGAAATACTATGTGATCATAGGATAGAGACTATAATATTGAATATACAGAATTGTGCCAAATTAATGTTGCACAGATAATTTTAGTTCTGGGAATCCTTAACTTTTGGAGTGCTAGACTTTGCAACCTTAATAATGTTCTTTTAATGTAGGGTTTGTTTGGGTTAGGTTTTGTGTAGTATATATTAAACAGAAAAAGAAAAAATGTAAAGTCACAAATAATTTTATCTTAATTTTTGGTGAGTTATATAATTGTTCTGGAATCCACATAGAGCTATTAAATAAACATCCATGGGACAACAAAGCAAACTAATACCTCCTGCTATTGAGGTGTGCAAAAAAAGCTTCTAAAAAAAGAAAAATGAGAAAATAGTTACCTTGTTACAATAAAGCATCCAAAGTTCATACAGCCTTTCTCTGGATGCCATTCCTTCACTTCCTCTTCTCTCCTTTTCCAACAATTGTGTTCAAGATCCTACCATGCTCAGTTTATATTCCAAATTGTTCCTCCCGTGTGTTTTTGCTTTTGTATCAGAATTCTGCCATAACCCAGGTGGAAACAACGTCAAGGATGAAAACAAATGGGTCTCTGTGTACCTCCTCAGTAAAAGATGCTGCACAATTCAGCCCGTCAAAGGCAACTGTCAAGTAGCTCCTCTTCATCAATGGCACTTCAGTATTAACCTCTGAGAGTCAAAATAAACCTTTCAAGCTTATGTTGTGGGAGAGAAATCCATATTTAAACAACACTGGAGACCTCAAGAACTAGATAGAGACAATCTCTATTTCTCTTATCAATAAGATTATCTCTAACAAGGAACCACTTGCTTTACAGCCTTCATGATCTTGTGTTTCGCAGCCGAGTTAAACAGGAAAAAAAACAGGATAAAGCTACAAGGCAGAGAATACAATAGTCTTGGAGGTGTAGAGGAAAAAAAAAAAGCGAAACAAAATTAATGTGGATAATTGACCTGCAGAAAAAAAAAAATTATGAAACAAAAAACCAAAACACAAATCCTATATGCTGTGCATTTTATTTCTAAAAAAGAAAAAGGAGTACTTGTGGCACCTTAGAGACTAACAAATTTATTAGAGCATAAGCTTTCGTGAGCTACAGCTCACTTCATCGGATGCATTTGGTGGAAAATGCACCAAATGCATCTGATGAAGTGAGCTGTAGCTCACGAAAGCTTATGCTCTAATAAATTTGATAGTCTCTAAGGTGCCACAAGTCCTCCTTTTTCTTTTTGCGAATACAGACTAACACGGCTGCTACTCTGAAACCTGTCAGTTTATTTCTAGACTCCAAGTTATTATAGTCCTCCCATCCTCTTAAAAGTTAAACTAAACTTCTATATGAAGCTTACAAATTAATAACAACAGTTTGTTGCCTGCTTTTTGTTTGTTTGTTTTTTTCCCCCCTCTATTGGGGGGCCGTCCCAGGGAGCAACCAGAATGCAGAACATCAATAGGTTAAAACCCTCCCTCCCTATGCCCAAAGTCAGGCTCTCTCGTTGAAAGACGCAAATTAAGGAGGGCACGGGCACCTCCCAGGGCTAAGGGCCAAAACCCAGCGCTGCTTCCTAGCGTAGCCACAACACAGGTTCCCCCTCAAACCGCAGCTGCAAAGGTAAGAACAAAACTTCCGAGAATTACAATGTAGTAAGAGCAGATAAAGGACAAGCTGGCAGAGACCTTGCCACAAATACCAATCTCTGCTTCTTCCCCCGCCGTGCCTTCATCCCCGCTCTCTGTCAGGCGCCTTCCCCATGTCTGGTGAGCCCCACTGCCCGCACCGTGTCCCCGCCACTCCCCGCACCGTGTCCCCGCGGCAGCGATCTCTGGGGGCGAGGGGCCGACACGCGCCTCCTCTTTCCATCAGCCCCCCCCCCCACGGCTCTCCCCCGGGCCCTTCTCCTCCGCCCCCCCCACGGCTCTCCCCCGGGCCCTTCTCCTCCGCCCCCCCCCACGGCTCTCCACCGGGCCCTTCTCCTCCGCCCCCCCCCACGGCTCTCCACCGGGCCCTTCTCCTCCGCCCCCCCCCCCCACGGCTCTCCCCCGGGCCCTTCTCCTCCGCCCCCCCCCCACGGCTCTCCACCGGGCCCTTCTCCTCCGCCCCCCCGGGAGCTTACCCCGGGGGCGGCCAGCCTGGGAGCGGCTCCTCTCAGCGCGCAGCCGCTAATGCCGCTGCCCGACACAGCTCGGCGGGGCGCAGGGAGGAGGCCGGGCCCGGCCTCGCCGCCCCGCCCACATTCCAGCGCAGCCGGCTCCCGCCCCGCCGGGAGGAGACGCCGCCGCCGCCATCTTGACTCCTGGCAGGACTATGCTCCGCGGGCGGGGGGGGGGGGTGAGCCCGCTCGCCCATCTAGGCAGCCAGCACGCTGGGCCTTAGCCTGGGTGTCCCCGGGCCGCACAGAGCGAACGCCCAGCAGGGTGGGAGAGGGGCTAAGGGGCCTGGCCGGAGCCCCCGGGGTCTCTTTCCAGTCGAAAACCAACCCGGGGAAGATTCCTAGAGACTAAGGTCCGAAGGGACCATTCTGATCATCCAGCCCGACCTCCTGCCCAGGGCAGGCCACAGAACCCCGCCCGCTCCTGCGACAAACCTCTCCCCTGTGTCTGAGCTACTGCAGTCCTCAAGTCGTGGTTTAAAGACTTCAAGGAGCAGAGAAGCCTCCCGCAAGTGACCCGTGCCCCATGCTACCGAGGAAGGCGAAAAACCTCCAGGGCCTCTTCCAATCTGCCCTGGAGGAAAATTCCTTCCCGACCCCAAATATGGCAATCAGCTGAACCCTGAGCATATGGGCAAGATTCACCAGCCAGATACAGAATTTTCTGTAATAACTCAGAACCCACCCCATCTAACGTCCCATCACAGGCCTATTTGCCATGAATATTTAAACATCAATTAATTACCAAAATCATGTTTCGTAGTGGGAGCGATCAGAAATGCCGGTTCCTAGAGCTTGCAGGCTGGTAAAGTGCTGGCTTATGGATAACACCGCTTTTACTGTACAATGCTTTAACTACATGGAGGAAAAGATACCAATGGTAGCAAGTTTTTTATACATCATTTGAAATAAAGTATTTAATTATGACATGAAACAGGTGCTGTATGCACTACCTTGAGCTCTCCATGAACAGGAACATAAAATATTGGAGATGCAGAGATGCAGAGAAGCCAAATAATCTTTTTAATCACATATACAGATAAATACCAGAAAAATCCTGCTCTCAGACAGGTATACAGGTCCCGGATTCCAGACTATGGACTACAATAGTAATAAAAAACATAAGTGCCCATGTCTTAAGCAATCTCTCCGAAGATTGGTTTGGAGCATATTGGCCATTATCAATTAAATATTCTTACCCCTTTTCTACTTTTAGTCTTATTTGAAATTTTTCTTTTATATATGAAACACGAGTAATCTCCTATCATCTGCAGGTCATTTAATCTGTTGCCTTTTGAAAGTAGCTTGGTCTGTATTTAAAATGGGTTTTGGTTCTTCCAATAGTTCTTTTTTAGCCCATAAGACTTTCACTTACTTCCTTTTGCTCTTTCTCATGCCTGTTCTCAAAATATCGGCCTTGTGGTGTCAACCATGTTAAAGCAAAGCTACCGCAAGTTTCAGAAAGGAAATAAGACTTTTCTTTACAGTCTTTGCTCTTATCCAACTATTGTTTAGAGAGTTTATTTGAAAATGCCACTGTTTACATTGTTATATATTATGGCAAAAGCCCCTGTGACATACTCTCCTTTAAAACACAGAAATAATCAAGTTATTATTTTAGTATATAGTAATTTGTTTAATTATCCTGTCACTACATGGTATTTCCATTAACTGATTAACAGTCAGGTCCCAATCCAGTAAACAATGGATATGCTCAGGTGCATAAAGTTAAGCAGATACATAAATGTTTACAGGATCGGAACCTTACTATTTAAATAAAAGCTATTTGTGTCAAATATTTGCATTTCAAAATAAAACTTTGCCAAATAAAGTTTATATTACAGTAAGACTCTGCAGGCTACCTTACCTTTTGTATTTTTTTCCCTTTGTTTCCATTTTATGATTTTGTTTAATTATTACAGATTTGTCATTTAATTAATTTTTTGCAACTTGTTTATAATATTACTGAGTTTATGACTCATTCACACTT
Organism: Dermochelys coriacea; assembly: GCF_009764565.3. Taxonomy (NCBI): domain Eukaryota; kingdom Metazoa; phylum Chordata; order Testudines; family Dermochelyidae; genus Dermochelys; species Dermochelys coriacea. Next base: position 61,728,551 of record NC_050078.2, on the reverse strand, counting down.
CAGATCTCAATGATTAACTGTTTAACATAAAACAAGCAAGATAAGATAGAGCCAACAGCTAAACTGAATGTTACAAAGTCTTTAATCATACAATCTATTGAGTTGGTGGTGCTTCATAGAGTACATAGTTTTAAGAAAGTCTATTTCTTTAACATATCCAAGTTTATTTTTCCTTTTATTTTATTTTAAGAACATTCACATAAAAACAAGATCTTTGTTTCTCACAGAATGGTTGGAATTGTTTTGTGCAAACTTATTTAAAATGAGTGGTACCGAGAAATGACTAATTTTGATCTTTTAAAGAAAATATAATTTAGGATTTTTGAAGTCCCCATAGGCTCTGCCCCCCACTGGTATTTGCTATTTCTCTCATCAGCAGAGGGTGGCAGAAGCTGCCTGAGGCTTGCACAAACAGTTTGGAAAGAACTGCTGCTAATATCAGCGAGGAAGGGGACATTTGCTCACATACATACACACACACACGCCCTTTAAAAATCTGGTAGCCTGGGAACTAAGCAGCAGCCCCCGCAAAATAAAGGCAGCTGGCTGAGCAGGAGAGAGAAGAGGATGGATGAAGACATATCCCATCCAAGCAGTCTAAAGAAGGGGCTGGGAAAGAACTTCTCTACTCCAAATCAAATACGAGGGCAGCTGGGCAATGCTGGGGAGTTCAGCCAGCTGTTAGTGCTGAGCTCCCACTTCCTCCTGTTGCTACTTATAGAGCACCCACTAGCCCTCCTAGAAGCCCTTTCATCAGCTATGATGAGGGAGAGGACAAAGTGTAGGGCCTGTATAACTCCCTTCCACCTCCTCCCCTCAGGACTTGTTCTCTTGCACCTGCTGGATGTGGGGGTGGGGACTCCTTCCCGCACCAACACTGTATTGTTTACATAGCTGTTGTTTGCCAGACAGCTGCACCCTTGGGCACTGTCTGCTGCCTGATTCCTGATGATGGTATAACAATAAGTTCTCAGCAGGATATAGAACATGGGGAAGGGAGGAAAAATAGGGGCCAAAAACCCACTAATATATATACACATTTCTTTAAAAACTGGTTATTCATTCCATTTGCCACTCAAACAAAAGTGGTATAAGTAGTTGGAGTCAACCTTTAAGGGTTTTGATGCCTCATTAACTGTACTAATTCCCATCCTGGACTCATAATCCATTGTGACATGGTTGGTTGTGTGTAAATAATTATGATGTTACAAACAAAGGATTAGGCTTTCAAACTGAGAAGAATCAGCAAGAACAAATAAATCCAAAAGAATCAAATATCTTGTGTTTTCCTACTGACAGCTTTATAACAACAAGGAAAGAAATGTTTTAAAATATTTGCAGAGAGATTTTTCAGCAGCTTTTCAAGAACTGATTTTTTTTTTTTGCATGAAATGGGTTGCTTCAGTCTTGAGTAAACATTAGTGTTCATATTGGCATCACTTGAACATACAAAAGAATTACCATGCCAGATCAGACCAGAACAGTGGTCCATCTACCAGCAAGCTGTCTTTGATAGTTGCCAGTACCAGACACTCTGGATTAAACTGAAAATCCTTCCACCACTCCCCTCCCAAGGAAAAATTATGGAATAACTTGCCTGTAAACAAAGTTTCTTCCTAATTTCCATCAGTTAGTGGATGACTTATGCCCTGAAGCATGAGGGTTTATATCCCTTGTATATAAAAAAGATAATATCTACTATTATTGTGTTCTAATTCTCCATATGATTAATTTTATTTAGAATCCTATCAAGTTCTTGGCCTCAATACCACCTTGAGATCATGAGTTTCTCAGCTTAATTATGCTCTGTGTCAAAAAGTATTTCCTTTTTACAGTTTTAAAATTGTTGCTGTCAACAATGGCACACAGGATTACTCAATTTACCTTCTCTATACTAATAATTGTTTTTTATACCTTTGTATACTAGGTTTTCAGCTGAGTACAAAATATGCTATTGATCCACAGAACAAATACAGCAAGAAAAAATGAAGCATATACATTCCCACGTTTCCTATCAGTTGTGACAACCTTGTTCTGCCAACTTCCTATAGTAGTGAGAACGTATTTACATATTCAGGTCTGTTCAGTCTGTGTTTTACCTGATGAGATTGCCAACAGGGATATCAAACCTGAAACCAACACTTCATTGCACATGAGCAAAAAATCATCATATTTTAAATACTTTAGAGTAGCAGCCGTGTTAGTCCGTATTCGCAAAAACAAAAGGAGTACTTGTGCACCTTAGAGACTAACAAATTTATTTGAGCATAAGCTTTCGTTAGCTACAGCTCACTTCATGCATCCGATGAAGTGAGCTGTAGCTCACGAAAGCTTATGCTCAAATAAATTTGTTCGTTTCTAAGGTGCCACAAGTACTCCTTTTGTTTTTGTAAATACTTTAGGTTTATTACCAACCAGTAGCCTGGCCTGTAACTGCACTAGAGAACTGAACTATTGGGAATTAAGCTGAAGGAATATTTATGAGTTAGCAGTAGAAGACTGTGTATGAAAATACATATGTAATTTAGAATGAAAATGATCCAATAGTTATTTATCAAAGAATCACCTGGATTCATACTATGAACAAGTTAGACAAGTTTGATGTGGTTTCTTTCTTTCTTTCTTTTTTTTTTTTTTTTTTAAAGAATATCCATTACAACTGCCCAGTATTTCTGGAAATCAGGCCCACAATTTCTTCCAGTATCTCATCTCTGTTCATATGCTCGTCAGTAAATTCTTTGCTGCCTCATTTTAATTTTCTTTATTGTTATGATGATTCAAGGTACAAGAGACTTCAGTGCTCTACTGGATGTTTTTAAGTTGATATCTCTCAGGATTAGTTTTCCTCAGACAATAGCATGTCAGAAATATATTAATTGCTCATGCACAAAACTGGGTCAGCTAACATGTGGAGAACTCTAAAACCTACATCAAAAATTTACACCATACTGCATTCATCATAATTAATATCCTTCAGTAAGTGACACTTCAGTCCATGAACTATAGAACCTGTTGAAACAATCAGAAGCTACATTTTCCAATCTACCTTCCAGGCTCCCCACTCCCATTTTCAGTATGATTTGTTTTCATGTAGCCCCTTACGAAATGTATTCCTATAGATGTCCTAACCAAAGGTTTCAGAGTAGCAGCCGTGTTAGTCTGTATTCGCAAAAAGAAAAGAAGTACTTGTGGCACCTTAGAGACTAACAAATTTATTAGATGTTTCAGAGTAGCAGCCGTGTTAGTCTGTATTCGCAAAAAGAAAAGGAGTACTTGTGGCACCTTAGAGACTAACAAATTTATTAGAGCATAAGCTTTCGTGAGCTACAGCTCACTTCATCGGATGCAAACTTTCGTGAGCTACAGCTCACTTCATCGGATGCATTTGGTGGAAAATACAGAGGGGAGATTGATATACACACACAGAGAACATGAAACAATGGGTTTTATCATACACACTGTAAGGAGAGTGATCACTTAAGATAAGCCATCACCAGCAGCAGGGGGGGGAAAGGAGGAAAACCTTTCATGGTGACAAGCAAGGTAGGCTATTTCCAGTCAGTCTCTAAGGTGCCACAAGTACTCCTTTTCTTTTTGCGAATACAGACTAACACGGCTGCTACTCTGAAACCTGTCATTATGCAAGGCACTGAATTTAGCTGTATGCAGTGGAAATCTGTCAACTTCATGAAAAAACTCGTACAGATACAGACAAACATCATCTTCCTCTCCAAATGCAAACAGATGGACATCATACCAAAAGGACTGAAGGTAAAAAATCCATTACAATCTACATACCATACGGACTATGCTGACAGTTTGTGCCCACACACTATCAAAGAAACTGCGGAACCACCTGATCAACATCCTCTACAGCAAACAGGGAAAGATTAAGAATGAGCTCTCAAAACTGGATACTCTCATAAAGAACCAACCTTCCACACCTCGTGGTTGGACTTTACAAAAACTAGACAAGCCATTTACAACACACACTTTGCTTCTCTACAAAAGAAAAAGGACACTAAACTCTCAAAACTTCTACATCCCACAATGGGCCACAACAGTGGTTCCCTTAACCCACCCAGCAATATTGTTAATCTGTCCAACTATACTCTTAGCCCAGCAGAAGAGTACTCGGGGCCTCTCCTTTTGCCCCTCCACCCCCACGAACTTGATACAGTTCTGTGGTGACCTAGAATCCTATTTTCGACTTCTCCGACTCAAGGAATATTTCCAACACACCTCTGACCAACATATTAACCCACAGAGACCTTCCTACCAACACTACAAAAAGAAGGATTCTGGGTGGACTCCTCCTGAAGGTCGAAACAGCAGCCTGGACTTTTACATAGAGTGCTTCTGCCAACGTGCACGAGCTGAAATTGTGGAAAAGCAGCATCGCTTGCCCCATAACCTCAGCCATGCAGAACACAATGCCATCCACCGCCTCAGTAACAACTCTGACATCATAATCAAAAAGGCTGACAAAGGAGGTGCTGTCGTCATCATGAATAGGTCGGAGTATGAACAAGAGGCAGCTCTCCAACACCACTTTCTTCAAGCCATTACCCTCTGATCCCACTGAGAGTTACCAAAAGAAACTACAGCATTTGCTCAAGAAACTCCCTGAAAAAGCACAAGAACAAATCCGCACAGACACACCCCTAGAACCCCAACCTGGGGTATTCTATCTGCTACCCAAGATCCATAAACGTGGAAATCTTGGACGCCCCATCATCTCAGGCATTGGCACCCTGACAGCAGGTTTGTCTGGCTATGTGGACTCCCTCCTCAGGTCCTACGTTACCAGCACTCCCAGCTATCTTCGAGACACCACTGACTTCCTGAGGAAACTACAATCCATTGGTGATCTTCCTAAAAACACCATCCTAGCCACTATGGATGTAGAAGCCCTCTACACCAACATTCCACACAAAGATGGACCACACAAAGATGGCCGTCAGGAACAGCATCCCCGATAATGTCACAGCTAACCTGGTGGCTGAACTTTGTGACTTTGTCCTCACCCATAACTATTTCACATTTGGGGACAATGTATACCTTCAAATCAGCAGCACTGCGATGGGTACCCGATTGGCCCCACAGTATGCCAACATTTTTATGGCTGACTTAGAACAACGCTTCCTCAGCTCTCGTCTCCTAATGCCCCTACTTTACTTGCGCTACATTGATGACATCTTCATCATCTGGACCCATGGAAAAGAAGCCCTTGAGGAATTCCACCATGATTTCAACAATTTCCATCCCACCATCAACCTCAGCCTGGACCAGTCCACACAAGAGATCCACTTCCTGGACACTACGGTGCTAATAAGCGATGGTCACATAAACACCACCCTATATCGGAAACCTACTGACCGCTATTCCTACCTACATGCCTCTAGCTTTCATCCAGATCATACCACACGATCCATTGTCTACAGCCAAGCTCTACGATATAACCGCATTTGCTCCAACCCCTCAGACAGAGACAAACACCTACAAGATCTCTATCATGCATTCCTACAACTACAATACCCACCTGCTGAAGTGAAGAAACAGATTGACAGAGCCAGAAGAGTACCCAGAAGTCACTTACTACAGGACAGGCCCAACAAAGAAAATAACAGAACGCCACTAGCCATCACCTTCAGCCCGCAACTAAAACCTCTCCAACGCATCATCAAGGATCTACAACTTATCCTGAAGGACGACCCATCACACTCACAGATCTTGGGAGACAGGCCAGTCCTTGCTTACAGACAGCCCCCCAATCTGAAGCAAATACTCACCAACAACCACACACCTCACAACAGAACCACTAACCCAGGAACCTATCCTTGCAACAAAGCCCGTTGCCAACTCTGTCCACATATCTATTCAGGGGACACCATCATAGGGCCTAATCACATCAGCCACACTATCAGAGGCTCGTTCACCTGCGCATCTACCAATGTGATATATGCCATCATGTGCCAGCAATGCCCCTCTGCCATGTACATTGGTCAAACTGGACAGTCTCTACATAAAAGAATGAATGGACACAAATCAGATGTCAAGAATTATAACATTCAAAAACCAGTTGGAGAACACTTCAATCTCTCTGGTCACTCAATTACAGACCTAACAGTGGCTATCCTTCAACAAAAAAGCTTCAAAAACAGACTCCAACAAGAGACTGCTGAATTGGAATTAATTTGCAAACTGGATACAATTAACTTAGGCTTGAATAGAGACTGGGAATGGATGAGTCATTACACAAAGTAAAACTATTTCCCCATGTTATTTCTCCCCCCCATCCCACGCCCCCCACTGTTCTTCAGATATTCTTGTTAACTGCTGGAAATAGCCTACCTTGCTTGTCACCATGAAAGGTTTTCCTCCTTTCCCCCCCCTGCTGCTGGTGATGGCTTATCTTAAGTGATCACTCTCCTTACAGTGTGTATGATAAAACCCATTGTTTCATGTTCTCTGTGTGTGTATATCAATCTCCCCTCTGTATTTTCCACCAGATGCATCCGATGAAGTGAGCTGTAGCTCACGAAAGCTTATGCTCTAATAAATTTGTTAGTCTCTAAGGTGCCACAAGTACTCCTTTTCTTCTAACCAAAGGTACAGTCCTAAAGTCCACATGCATGCAACTTCCACAGAAGTAACAGATACACATAAATTACAAAAAGAAGAGGAGTACTTGTGGCACGTTAGAGACTAACAAATTTATTTGAGCATAAGCTTTCATGAGCTACAGCTCACTTCATCAAATGCATTTAGGGGAAAATACAGTGGGGAGATTTATATACATAGAGAACATGAAACAATGGATGTTACCATACACACTGTAAGGAGAGTGATCACTTAAGATGAGCTATTACCAGCAGGAGAGCGGGGGAGGAGAGGGAATACAGTGGGGAGATTTATGTACATAGAGAACATGAAACAATGGGTGTTACCTCTCCCCCTCCGCTCTCCTGCTGGTAATAGCTACCTTAAGTGATCATTCTCCTTACAGTGTGTATAGTAACACCCATTGTTTCATGTTCTCTATGTATATAAATCTCCCCACTGTATTTTCCACTGAATGCATCAGATGAAGTGAGCTGTAGCTCACGAAAGCTTATGCTCAAATAAATTTGTTAGTCTCTAAGGTGCCACAAGTACTCCTTTCCTTTTTACGAATACAGACTAACACGGCTGCTACTCTGAAACCTGACATAAATTACAAGATCGACTCAATGAATCATCAGCTCTTCAAACTGTTTTCCTTTTGAGAGATCAGCATGTGCCTTCATCTCACATTTTACCTTTTTCATACTTTTTTTAAATCGTTAATGACAAAAGATAGAGTTTCCGACATTTCTGACTAATTCTCTTGGAAATCAAACCTTTGTACAAATACATTTAAGTGGATATTCTTTCTTTAAAACCGTATCTTGTCTTACTAACTTATTCACATCCTTTGAGATAAAAATACTATTTGATCATTTTCAGCCTTAGCATACATGTGTTTTCATATAGTATATTTCATATAATAGAAACATTATATAGCTAACACAAAGAAAAATACTGATACAGCTTAGGCCCCAATCCTGCATAGATTTATTCATATGCTTAACCTTTTGCACTGTGAGAAGTCTTGTTGACTTAATTAGGACTATTCACATTGGGTTAACTTAAGCACATATGTAAATCTTTGCAGGATCAGGGCCTCAAATCTGTTTTATGTTGACTAAGGTACCAGAAATATATTTTGCTGGTGCAAGCCTGACATAAATGGCGAATAGTTCTCAAAACTGCTTTTTGAGAGGGAAGACATGGGGAAAGAGCACATCTTTTCAGTCTGTTAATATATTTCTAAAATCTAACTCTTTATAATAATGATCACACATTAAGATTTTAAAAAGTATGAATAGAAATGTTTTAATTATTTTGTATTTAATTGAAAACTTTAATTTAAAATTTCATCTGCAGTGTTGAAAAACCATGTAAAACTGTGTGAAGCATATTTCAACAGTCTAAACTTTAAGCCATATTATCAACTTCCCAAACATACTGAAGCACAACAAAAACTACAGCAGTAGCCAATGAACACTTTAAACTTCACATGGCTTCCTGATCAACTGAACTCAGAGATGTGTTAAAATCTCTGTTCAATTTCTATTTGTATTAAATATGTTGTTTAGAACGTAAAGGTATCTTAGGATCAAATATAAATAACAGAAAATCTTAACCTTATATAAAAATATCCATCTTGCAGAGAAAAACAAAATAGTGAAAACAGGTTTCCTTCTCAAAGCTAATAGAAATGCAGATTACCACAGTGAAAAATAAGTTTACTTCAGCGTTCACAGCAGAAATCCAGGCAGGAACATTTAATTGTTACTTAGAAATTGGGGAAAATTACTTTTATTTAAAATTCACATATTTTTATAACATTCAACTAAAAAATTTGCGGTTTCACGTTTTGGCTTCTCAAGCTGCATCTGTGCTGTTAAACCCGCCGGCCTAATTTCTTCAAACTCACTAGAACAATCCTTTCAAACTAGGCCATGGTACAGCAATGCCATGAATCAATCTTAGCTCAATATTTGGCAGGCCCTCCGAATCCTTTCCCTGTCCGATGTGGACAGGGACATATCTGCGCTGTAGTCCTTGAATGCCTGTTGGAAGATGATGGTGGTTCGTGGTCAGGTCTAGAATACCTGCTTGATTCACACTCCAGGAATTATAAATATCTTTCTTGGGCTTCACATGCTGAGAACTTGCCATCATCATGAGTTTTCGCTCCAGGAAAAGATTCATCAGATCTTTCTTGAATATTTTCCAGTGGTTCTGTTCCAGAAAACTTTGACACAGCTCATCATCACTGAAAAGGATCAAAGACACTTGGTGAAAGCCTGGCTCCATTTCAATCAATGATAAAACTCCCAGTGATTTCAATAGAGCCAAAATTTCACCCTTGAATTCTAATTAAGTGAGAATGAGTTTGGGTAAATGATAGCCAACAAGCTTTTATATTTTGTTGAGCACTAGTTCATGGGTACATGTCTCTCCCCAGACACATTTATTTCACTTACCTGGGATATTTTGGCTGTAATTTGTGTAATTTCATTATTGTTGTATGATCTGCTAATTCCTCAAACTTCTCCTTTTTCAGCTGAATGACCTCAGCTCCCTGACTGACCAAAACCATGCTCCGATTATCTTGCTTATTTTCAGGTAGAAGATGCTGTCTTATCCCCTGAGGGGAAACAAAACAATAGAAAGCTATCTGCACATCACCATGTACTCTGGATTGGTGTACTGGTACACATATCTGAATTTTGCTCTTGTTTATGTTGAGTCATGCAGAATTTGACAGTAAACTTAAAAAAAAATCATTTAGGAGGTAGTTTGAGAATTTGTCATTTTGGAAATTCTTTATGGCTATTAGTGACATTTTCTAGATTTTGAAGAAGATTTTGCTACTGTATAAATATTGTTTAGAAGAGTCACCCAAGCAAGGGTGGAAAGGTGTAATTACCACATCCCTACACCAACCTGGACACCAGAGGAAATTCATCTTGAGAAAGGGCAATTGGTGTTATCACTGGCTGCTTTCCCTCATGGTTTTTGTCGGGGGGAAGCAGATATAAGTTTCTGTTTGGACTCCATAGGATCTCCATCAGCAGAGAATTCCTAGGGGATAACCAAGGCAAGCAAAGATCACAGAGTCCAGGTATGTCTCCTCTCTGGCTACCTTAATAAGTGGAACACAACAGCCCAGAGTTTGTGGATATGCAGAAACTGTCCTCCATGAGGTCATCTGGCACCATCCCTCATGCTGCACTAGCAGTATGAAGTAATATGACAACACTGACCGTATGTCAGCTCTTATGTAAGGTAATAATCCCATAGACTTGAATTAACAGGAAATAGCTTCTACGGCAGCCAGCCTTGGAAATGTTGAGGGTTTTCTGTGATCCACAGACTTGGAGAGTATATATGATTCTTCGGGGCAATCTGTTCCCTTCAGCAGGGGTAGAATTTCTCAAAGCATTCCACGTCATCTCCTCCACAAAAGTCCTCTACTACAGTACTGATTACTAAATATATTGACTGTGGGACACGAAGAGCTGATTTGCACAAGTTCTCTACTTCATAACATTTGGAGGAACAGGAATGTGTAGCCTTTCAGGGTTTGTGTGACTGTGAGGTTGGAAGAATTTTTGCTGCTAGATAAAACACAAACTTATAACAGCAACTTGCCCTTCTGGATGTACTCACCAGGAGTTCCCCTTTATGCACTTCATCGACCCTAGTATAAATTGCTGTGGCAACAGCAGTGGGTATCTCTCCATGTGGTGTGAGAACAGTTAGCTTCTTCCGGAACAACCCGGATATTTCTTTCTGAACGCCTTCTTTCTCATCATCACTGAAGTCATCATATCTACAAAAATGTTAACTTATTTTGAACCATCCTTTACAGGTATTTATTGTGACACTACTTCAAGCAAGGTAATTGTTTTTCACATCTAACAAACCAACAGGAGCAGAATTTAAACAACTTTGTCATTTAATACATTCAAATACATTAGCCTCTTTTCTGTCCTCGTTCTCTTTGATTTCTCTGCTACCTTTGACACAGATGAGTTCCCTCCTCCTTCATAACCTCTTCTTCTAAGGTGTCTCTAGCTTGGTACATTCTTGCTTTTCTTCTTACCCTTATAACTATCCCTGGAGCAACTTTTTGGAGACCCCACCCCCTTCCTCCCTTTCCCTGTTTGAGTCCCCAAGTGCCCTGCACTCCCTCGTCTCATTGTAGACCAGTGGTGGGCAATCTGCAGCCTGGGGGCCGCACATAGCCCATCAGGGTAATCCGCTGGCAGGCCGCCAGTTTGTTTACATTTGCACAGCCTCCTGCAGTTCCCAGTGGCCATGGTTTGCCGTTCCCAGAGGCCATGGTTCACCGTTCCTGGCCAATGGGAGCTGTGGGAAGTGGCACGGGCCACAGGGGTATGCTGGCTGCCGCTTACCCCAGCTCCCATTGGCCAGGAACAGCAAACCGCGACCACTGGGAGCTGCGGGCGACCATGCAAATGTAAACAAACTGTCTGGCGGCCTGCCAGTGGATTACCTTGATGGCTGCAAGTTGCCCACCACTGTTCTAGACTCTCTCCATGGGTGACCTCATTCACTCACATAGCTTTAATTGCTATCTCTATGCTGATGACTCCCTAATCTATCTCTCTATCCCCAACTTTCTCCCTTCAGCGCCATCAGTGATCTCCACCTGTCTATCTCCTGGATGTCTCACCACCACATTAAACATGTATGAAAAGGAATTACGGTAATTATTAACTATTTGAAACCCATTCCCCCCTTTTCTGTCATTACCACCACAACAACTGTTCCGGTTTCCCTTTTCTCTGCATAGCTGGTCCACATAGATGTCTCAAACTCTAAGTTTTTTGTACCAGTCTTCTTACAATGAAACACACTGTAGTCATGATATAATAAGGAGGTGATTTTTTTCTTTGTAAAAGCTGTTCTGTGCTTGCAACATTGGGCCTGATTTTCATCTCATTTTACATCAAAGTAATTTCATTCACTTCAGTGGAATTGCTCCTATTTGCACCACCATAAGCAGAACTGATCGAAAAATTAAAATCTATGTTTGTGATAAATTTTGAAGTTCTCATTTTGAAGCGTTCAGAATTGAACCATCTTTCTTCTTTACATTTCTCAAATTCCCCCCCAATATTTTTTTATAATAAACATCGATATTTTTGTTGCAGTAAATAAAAAAATTGCAATAATTTTGATAATGTTTTAGATTAACATTTCCAAAGTTTAAAAAGCACAAAAAATGCAAAAATCAAAAAAAAAATTGACAAATTTTTCACGCACAAAAAAATCGATTTTGAAAAATCGCCTTTTTCCCCAAAAAAACCTTTTCATTCAAGCACCTTTAGCCAGCTCTAACCATTAGTAAGATGAGAAGCGGGTCTCAGAAATACTTTGGGAAGTTTAACTTTTATTTATTTATTTATTTATTTCAAGTCCTGCTGTAGAAAGCAAGCCTGGGACTTCTATTGTTATTGCTCTGGATCAGTAATCTATGGAGGGACCCGTAACTCATCCTACCTTCTACTGTCACCTCTGTCCTGTTTCTCCAGCTTTGTGTGCGCATTTTTATATTTCCTATTTAAAGCCAGGTATTGCCTTTCAAAATTTTCATCCTTCTGATGATTTAAAGGTGGGACATACATCGATTTCAGATTACTCAGATCCTGCACAGGAAAGGACTTCCACATAAAATTATTGAATTTTTTTCTGCCTGTGATGTCTGCAAAGAAAGGAAATGAAAGCTAGTCAAAGCTAAATTATTTAATTCTGAGGTGATCCACCAGCATGGGTCCTTATACCTGCATGGAGTTCTGCTGAAGTTAATAGGACAGGGGTGACCAACCTGAGCCTGAGAAGGAGCCAAATTTTACCAATGTACATTGCCATAGAGCCACAGTAATACATCAGCAGCCTGCATCAGCTCCCCCACCCCTGCTCCCAGCGCCTCCCACCCACTGGCAGCCCCGCTGATCAGCACCTCCCCTACCTCCCAACACCTCTCGATCAGCTCTTTCATGGCGTGCAGGAGACTCGGAGCGGGAGGGGGAAGAGCGAGGGCATAGCAGGCTGAGGGGAGGGGGCAGGAAGGGGTGGAGCAGGGGCAGGGCCTATGACAGAGCCAGGGGTTGAGCAACGAGCTCCCCCCCGGCATATTGGAAAGTTGGCGCCTGTAGTTCCAGCCCCAGAGTCAGTCCCCATACAAGGAGCCGCATATTAACTTCTGAAGAGCCGCCTGTAGCTCCGGAGCCACAGGTTGGCCACTCCTGTAATAGGACATGGTGTGGGCACAACCATCTGCATGAGCAGCTCCCTTTGCAGGATTGAGACCTTGCATGCCATTTAATTATGAAATGGTGATAAGATCCTGCTCACCAATGGAGCTCCAGGACTAGAGGCCAACGAAACCAGGGTGAATTGTCAACTTCCCAGCAAAGGCACCAGTGTGATTTAAAAAAAAAATCTCTTTCCTAATAGAAATAAGATTTTCAAGACTGGGAGTTGAGAAAACAAGGCTTTGACCAACTGTATTGTGTGCCTTGGAGTCATGTGTAACCACAAGAAACCTCATTTCCCCGGGAGTGCTCAACCCATGTCCTTACCCAGACCCTGCCCCCACTCCACTCCTTCCCCAAAGCCCAATCCCCACCCCTTGCCATCCCCACTCCACCCCCGCCTCTTCCCACCCTGTTCCGCCCACTCCCCCAAGCACGCCCTGCCCTTGCTCTCCCCTCACCCCACGAGGCCTCTTGCACGCTGCTGAACAGCTGATTGCGGTGGGCAGCAGGCGGTGGGAGGAGCTGACCGGTGGGGCCACCAGCGGGCAGGAGGGCTAGGACGGAGGGGAAGAAACTGATCTGTGAGGCTGCTGATCACCCACTATTTTTCCCCCATGGGTCCTCCGGTGCCTATGTCTGTAACCCTGAAAAGCACAGGGTTCGGGAAAGGTTCTGTTTTGTGAGTATCTGTGACTCCCCCTTCTCTCTCTCTCCCACTGCTGAGTTCTAACTTGGTCTGTGTTATCCAGGAAGTCAGACTAGAATGATGGTCCCTTCTGTCTTTAAAATCTATGAAGTTATAATAAAAAATACAGATAAGAATAACACAAAGTTATGAGTCACTAACAACTAAGCTATAGGCCGGTAACGCTGAAGTTTTCCAAATTATGTATGTCTGGAAATCACTGTAACATACCAGTCTCCATAGAGTAATAAGGACTGAATTTGGGAAAATCCATTTGCTGACTGATCCACTTATGATAGGATGGGCAAGTGGTGAGATCAACCAGACGTAAAACTTCACATTTCCCCTAATAAAAGAGATGAGGAGAATAAAGTTAATACTGCAGCACTACCTCTGACTTCCTAATGCCTTGATTTCCCCACTTGTAAAATGCAGATGATATCTACTTTATAAAGCACTTTGATTTATGGGCAAAAAGTACTAAGAGTTAGGTATTATTATATTAGCCATAGACTAGAATTCAGTAATAATACTTAACATTTGTGGAACTTTAGGTCTTCAAAGTGCTGTGCAAGCATTGTTTATGAAATCCTTGCAATACCCCCTAGGTAGGTAGAGAAATAAACATTATTTTAATTTTACAAATGGAAAAACCGAGACACAGGAAAGTTATGTGGCCTTGGAAAAGTTACCTATTAATTCACTGACAGTGCCAGGATAAGAGCTTAGTTCCCACACTGAGGCCTTGTCTACACTACGGGGGGAGACTGATCTAAGTTATGCAACTTCAGCTACATGAATAACGTAGCTGAAGTTGACATACTTAGATCTATTTACCGTGGGGTCCACACTAAGCAATGTCGACCGGAGATGCTCTCCCATCGACTCCCCTTGTGCTTCTCGTTCAGGTAAAGTATAGGAGTCAATAGGAGAGTGATCTGCGGTCAATTTATCAGGTCTTCACTTGACCCATTAAGTCGATCGCCAATGCATCGATCACCGCGCATTGAACCCCTGGTAAGTGTAGACAAGGCCTCAGTCCATCAGATAACAATGTGATAAAACCCATTGTGTATGACAAAACCCATTGTTTCATGTTCTCTGTGTGTGTATGTAAATCTCCCCACTGTATTTTCCACTGAATGCATCCGATGAAGTGAGTTGTAGCTCACGAAAGCTTATGCTCAAATAAATTTGTTAGTCTCTAAGGTGCCACAAGTACTCCTTTTCTTTTTTGCGAATACAGACTAACCCAGCTGCTACTCTGAAATCAGATAACAATGCCTCTCAGAAGTATTCAATAATCCCATCTCTAGAGAGGTGTCTTTTTCCTACACAAATTATTGTACTGTCCATACTGAAAATTAAATCGGCTATAGCAAACAAATCATCTCTAAGCAAATTAGGAACCATTCCTGCAACCCCTTAATCAAACAAGCAGTTCCACTGAGGACAGAACTACTTGTGTAACAGTGTACAGTGAGAACACTCACTGTCAGAAGGTTCTTATAACTGGGAATCTTTCCATCTACTTTAGTGGGCTTTATAATATAGCTGTTCAGCAGTAATCCATTGAATTAGGGCTATATGGCCTTTGGGACCTGGAATGTCCTTCCAAATTATTTTGTTATAATTGTTTGTTGTCAAGTGACAATATATTTACACTGAAAAAAACCCAATCTTTCAAACCATACCATATCAAAATGGTTATTGCATATAAATGCGAAAAATACACCAATTGTGGTCTGTTATTCTGGATTTGAGCACAGTGATTGAGCAAAACATCCACCACTATATTATTTTGTTCTGCACAATTTTATTGATATCATTAAGTTGGTGTTATCAAGCTGCTGTGCCATTGTTATTAAATTTTTCAGAGAGTCCAAAAGTATGCTAGGTACCACTCAAGAACAAGTAAAAAAAACAATCCCTGCCCAGCAATCTTATAATGTATATTCAGACATGACTCAATAAATGAGGATTAAAAAGTGACAAAAAGGAAGAAGAGGTAACTAGGAAAAAATAAGGGTTATAATAAATGGATGACATTGCAATTCAATATCTCCATCGATTTTAAACTCACTTTCCATAGGCAACCTGGCAGAAATTATTTGAATTTCATTAAAATTCCATAAACCTGTTACTATATATATATAGTTTCATATGTAGTACTATCTGTGTACAAAGCCAGTGTAACCCATCAGGAAATATGGATGATCACTGCAGTATTACACCTGAAAATTTGCAGGGTACTTTTTGCATGACTGTAAGTAATTTCAGTACCTGTTACCTTAAGAAACTATGGTGCCCTCCCTTTAAATTAAATTTGTTTCTGTCTGCCTATCTATCTCAGGCATTTATGTTGCAGCCAATTTTCTGGTACCAATGTAATGACATCTAAATTTACTCCTGGGGGAATTCTGCACCACAGTGCACGTGCAGAATTCACATCCCCTGCAGATTTTTCTTCTCTCTAGAAAAACAAACAAACAAACAAACTAAACATTCTGCTGGAGAGGTGCTGCAATTACACCTTTTGCCCACCAGGAGCTGCTGTGGCACAAGAATAGAAGGCAGACAGCTCAGCTAGTCACAGATATATGTGGTATATGGGGGAGGGACAGATAGAGCCAGGCACATGGGACTGCTGGGGTGGGGGGTTCACATAGACTAGGGTTCAGAAGGGCTAGTGGGGGGGGCAGACTGGAGCGGGGCCTGAATGGGAGTGGGGTTGCCGGGCCACATGGGGATTGGGGATGGCTGAGTGGAGGTGCAGGGGTACATGGGGGCAGGAGATGGCTGAGTGAAGGTGCAGGGACACATGGGGACATGGGCAGCTGTGTCTAATTGAATGGGAGAGGCTAGAGGTCAGCCAGGGTCTGCATGGGGGAAACGCCACAACTCTCTAATAATCCCCCACACACTGCCCCCCCCGCAAAACAAACAAACAAACCCTGTTCCATACTTCTCCCCCACACACCCAACAACCCTCCAGGTTCACTCCCAGGCTCCTTACCAGCAATTAATTCCCTCTCTCTCAGCTCCTCCATTACCCTGACTCCCACAAGACTGCTTCTGAGGGGTGTGGGAAATACGGTTCTGTGTTGTAGTTTATATGAATTATTACTCAAAATCCTGCATTAATATGCCTAGTAAGGAATCTATTTGTCAAAAAACATTTCCTGAATCTTTTTTGCTGTTTGTATTGTTACAGACATACTTGCTGACAGGTATTTTGAAATAAATTACCAAAATAATTGAAACTGGCATGATTATATTGTGTTATTTTGATAAATAAAATATGCAGAATTTTAAAATATTGTGCACAGAATTTTTAATTTTTGGTGCAGAATTCCCCCAAGAGTATATACTAGTGCAAACAAGTGTTCCCATTGAGGCAACAGAAATGAATCCATTCCAAAGTGAAGGAACAAGAACAGGGACAGGTACGGCATTCATGGCAAAATAGTTTTCTTTCCCCCCTAGCATGTTTTGTTAACTACTATTAATAAATATTTGTTTAGCACTGAAAATGAACTAAGTGCTTTACAAAACTTACAGGAGACTTAGGGTATATTTATACTGCAATTAGACACCCACAGCTGGCCCATGCCAGCTGACATGGGCTTGAGCTAAGGGGCTGTTTAACTGCAGTGTAGATGTTTGGGATGTAGTCTGAGCTCAAGGACCCTCGCACCTTACAGGGTCTTAGAGCCTGGGCATCTAGCCTGAGCCTAAACATCTATACTGCAATTAAACAGATCCTTAGCCCAAGCCCTGTAAAGCCAACTCAGCTGGCACGGGCTAGCGGTGGGATTTTAATTGCAGTGTAGACATACCCTTCTTCTTTCAGTGAAGAGTTTGTGGTTGACAAGTCAGATTCTGAGAGCCTTATTC
Organism: Dermochelys coriacea; assembly: GCF_009764565.3. Lineage (NCBI taxonomy): Eukaryota > Metazoa > Chordata > Testudines > Dermochelyidae > Dermochelys > Dermochelys coriacea. The sequence goes on along the minus strand of NC_050078.2, from coordinate 61,711,088 downwards.
ACGTTGAGTAGTAACTTATTCTGCACAAAATCAGTGGGATTACTAGTGGAGTAAGATACCACACAGTGTGAGCAAAGATGTCAGAATCTGGCCCTACATAAAGACATGACACCATTAGCAGAAAAAAAAATCACCAAGGGGATGTATCTGGAGAAGTGCTTCATTCCCCACTTTCACCTGTAATGGCTGCTGGTCACTGTTTTAGTCTGCTGGCCCAAGATGAACAGTATTGGGATGGATGGATCATACCTGAGTAACGAATATTACGCTGGCTGACTCCGGGATGTCCCGGACTATCACTTGTCCATAGGGAAATTTCTCTGCTTTGCAGTAACTAGCAATTTTCTCTACTGAGTTATCAGGCCATGTTGCAAAGAGATCTAGACCTCTGAAAAGGAAATAATGCAGACATCTTTTCATATGACCACTTAATTCCAACTAGAGGACTTAAGCAAAACTTATTTCACTGAGGAAAATGTGATCTTTTTAGTGTTCCAACTAATGGGAAGGAGGTGCTTTTTCTGGCTTAGGTCCTGATTCTGCAAGTTACACCATGCAGGCAGACCCCTGCGCATCCATGGAGCCCCAGTAATGTGCCTTAGATTGTTCTAAGATTTTTTATAGCGTGGATATAAAAAGCAGAATAATATTTTTGTAATGGAATAAAAGCACAAACATCCTTATGTTCATGAACTTCAGCAGACTTTAGTGCTCTATCCATTCATTACAATGCAAACATGGTTTTCCCCCTCCCATTTCTTTCAAGGTATAATGAAAACTGAACACATCACTATATTCCTTCAGTACAACTGTATATAAGACTCTGTACTATATGAGACCAAGCTGTAGAACTGTAATAGTCATAAAGAAACAGCATCCATTAACCCACGTCCCTCTGGAATGACTGCTACTTCATTTCCAGTAACATAGTCAGTGAAGGCAGGAAAACCTTGTGTAGAATAGAGGTTACTACACTGTTTGGGCACTTGTTAGTAGAATTAGAATAGCTCATACTGTACTTGAATAGCCAAACAATTCAGCAAGTAAAAATGAAGTGGCAGAGGCATAAGGGAGTGATCTCAGTGGAAGAAATTACTTGAAGAAGCTGAAACGGTACTGAAATTCTTTCTGAAGCTCCTCATCTAATTTATTAGCAAAAAAGTCCTCTTTATCCACTACCAGTAGTTCTGTTTCCTCCATACAGACAACTGTTGCAATTCTCTGCCTGTCCTTTAAAAGAGCAACTTCCTATATACAGAGAAAAAGAAAAAACTGAGTCACGGCTGGGAGTTCATCCTCCAACTTTATATGCCAAATATTGACCTTATTGGGAGACATTATATAGTCATCTAACCTAGCACGCTGTCACCAACAGTGGCCAATACCAAATTTCTCAGGGGAAACCCTGTAGAAGTTGGTCATGGGATAACCTGCTCCCAGGGAAAGTTTCCTCCTAGCCCCCAATAGTTAGCTTAGCAGAAGTGCCTAAGCATGAGGGCTTAGGCCTTATCTTCCTTCCTTCCAAAATTCATGATTATTTATTTAACTGTTTAGTAAGCATACAGCTCCCCTTCCATCCTAAGACTAACAGAAGTTTTACTATAAACACCACTCACTCCAAATCCAGCACCTTTTCGAAGCAAAGTTGGATCTGGGTCAGTAAAGGCACTGCTCCCATCCTCATCTTCAGTAATGGCAACAGTACCAAAGTAGATGAAGTAGAAACTGTTGCCACAGTGCCCCTTCTTTATGATGACTCTCCTGCGTCCAAACCTAGAATACAGGAACACCAATTCTATTCCCACCTAGCAGAAAAATAGGCCTGTACTGGGACTTCTCCTGGTCAGACTCCCTCCCCACCATTGCTAATCTTTTAGGGAGTTTGGATCCACTTGGCAGCTAGGGCCTCTCTCCGTAATGAGCTGGAATGAACTGGAACCCCCAGCACCGTAGGGATCTTCAGATCAGAACTCCAGAGTGCTCTATTTTCTAACTCAGAGTGATTTTATCTGGCAGATATCTGCTGACGTCTGTTTTATTTATATAAGATATAAGCAGTCAGGAATATGTGTGCTTGAACTTGTCAAAGAACATTCTTGGTATTTGCCTCTGCAACTTGAGTTCAATTCCTGTTCCCTGTCAATCACTTCTCAGGGCCAGCCTTGCGGAAGAGTTGTGCCCACCTTCTAGGAAGGAGTGCCTCAGCTTACTCTACAGTAATAACTGCCAATGAAGGAGCTGCAAACTGATGGCTGAGATGTCAAGCCCTGTAGAGAAGCTGATATTCAAGTGGGAAAAGTGAAGGGATTTCTAGAATTGTGAGTGAAGTGGAGCCCAACCCTTCCACTGCCACAGCCCTCATAAAAACATATATAATTAAATCTTTCATAATGCAGTCAAGCAATGAGATAAAACCACCATAATGTATGTAACTATGTGGCACACTGTGAGGGAACTCATCACTTAACAATAAAACCCTGATTACTCTATGGAAGAATTCACTATATAGAGGAAACTTCTCTGTTCTTCCAGAAGAGAGAAAAGAGTAGTGGCCAAAAGAAGGAGAAATTGAAAATGAAACTAGAGGTGAAAAATATTAGACTGATATTTTCTAAAGGCACTGCAGTGAGATGCAGGAGTCACTGGGGCAAATTCGATGGTCAGTGTTAAATCAGTGAAATCTGTAACGCCATCAAAACACTATAAACGCTCAACATCATCATCCGGGAATAAAACATGTGGAGCCCCACTTCACAGATCAGCACTTGTGCGATGAAGGCAGGCCTTGCTCCAATGCCCTATCTAGCTAGGGAGATGGTCAGGAAGAAGACAATGGCTTTCTCTACCCCCATAGAGCCCCGGCTGGCCTGAGAACTGGCCCCTTATTCCTGCTGTCAACTGTCCTCCAACTGGAGGGGTGGAGGGATGCCACCCAAGAAGGAACTGTGTGAGCTGCAGGAGAGGGCATGCTGCTCTGCAGGAATCCGGGAAGCCCAAAGGGAGCTTAAGCTCAGGATCAGGCCCAATGAGCAGCCTGAGTGCGGGATCCCTATGAGCCTGCACCCACACATAAGAATCAGCCACTGCCCAATGGGAAGAGGGTGCCTTAATCTAGGATTGAGGGGCTGAGGATGAAGGGGTCATGGAGAATCTTGGTGACTGAGACAGAGCTCCTTTTAGGTCTCTTGGACCTATGACATATTCCCATGGACTAATGGCTTTTCACAATGATGCTGGGGCTTTCTACATGCTACTAAAGGCATTGGGATAGATCTGTGCATTGGAGTGATTCCTCGGTAAATTCCTTCCTCCTCAAAGTCTGGAAAAACCTAGCAGAGAGGGGAGCCTCCACCACAAATACACACCAAGGGCCAAATTCAGAGGTAGGTGTGCACAGGAGGAGAGGCAGGCAAGCAGGGCTCAAGAGTCACACCCACTCAAAGGTGGCGTCCCACATGGAGTTCACATTTGGCTCCAGAGCCATGGGAAATGATTTCAAACATGAGGGTCAAGGGACATAGTTAACACATTTTAGTGTGTGCATTCCTTGACCTTGACACCCCATGCTTTGTGGAGATCACAGTCTCTTACTCCTAGTAGGAATAAATTCAGGTTGGAGGGGGAGTTCTATGTGGGAACACCATTAATGCTGCTTTTGTTTCTGCAGCATTCATATACCCCCTTTAATACCATACACATGAACAGAGTCTGAATGCAACCCTCTAAGAGAAAGGCAAGAAGGACCAAAGAGCAAGAAGTGGGAGACTGATAAAATTTAAACCTGAAACGCTTCTAACATGACATTTTTGATTGAAATCTCAAAGCTCCCTAGGGGATATGGATGCACAATTCCTACTAATATTTATGAGAATTGAATGTCCAAATTATTTGTAAGTGTTGAAAAATCTCACTCTAGAGTGTAAGAGACAGATCAGTATGTCACCGACTACACAGAGTAAATTGGATAAAGACAGCAAAAACATGAAGTCATCATTCAGGCTAATGTACATTCAATAGACACACCATAGACTGAAGATAAATGGAGAGTTATCCATGTAATTATTCTAATTTTGGGCTAAAAAGTGTCATTTGGAAGCTTGAAATATGTACAATTCTAAAAACGGCTTTAAAGAAACATTACACCTCCTCACAAGAACATTTACCGTTCAAAGCGAATCACTTTAGCCAGAAGCAACTGCAGATTCAGGCTATATTTTCGGTAGCTTTCCATAAACTGCAACCAGCTTCGTAACAGCTTTATTTCCTTCTCAGTTCTCCATTCTGGTTTCTTCTTGGTTATCTGGACTGCCTTGAGAGGAAAGTGATCCTGGCAAAACATCACACACTCATTAAACTAAGGAGTCTCAAATGAAAAAACAAACAAACAAACAAACAAACAAAAAAAATCCCCCAAAACAAAAAGAACCTGCCCTCCAAAAGACTAAACAGCATCATCTTCCAGAGACGTAATAGAACTAATCCCAAATTGTCTGTTTTCCATTTCACTTGAAACTCAGCCATCAGTGTCCAGAAACCAATTTATGTGTTCCATTGCAAAGCCCAAGCACAGACAAGGAAAACAACTGTTTACAGGTTGAGCTATCCCTGCGCGCACAATATTTTCTGAAGAATATTTCTGATTAAATTGCTTGTGTTTATGTCACACTCTTAAATTCTATGCATCTGTAAATGTTGTGAAATGGTTTATTTGGAAATATTCAGAAGGAATGTCAAATGACAAACAGGGTTTAATAGAATTGAAGCGTCCTTGTATGACAGGAGTGAGTTCCCCATTGTGTTTGTTGGAACTCACAAATTCCTGCTCCTCTCACATGGGGACCCTTAAAATGTTTCAGTGTCTGGCACTGTAGATGAAAGGAAACCGGGCTGTAAAACAAGAGAAAGTGCATTCAGACCTTTCTGATCTTGAATTCATTGTGGTCGAAGGACAGTTTGGTATATTTCTTGTCCTGAATAAAAGAGGGGTGAGGAAAAGGGAGAGGCATTGATTGCATTTGAATTGTCACAGAGCTAGTGAAATACACAAACATTTCAGTGACAAGGCAAGCTTCTGTAAAACTATTGTACAAACATATTTTACCTTTAAGTTCACCTCTTCGATAAAAAGAAACAAAACACCACACACTAGAAAGGATTTAAAATAAAAGCCCGTCAGATCTACTGAGAAAAACAATAGATTTACATTAATATATACATAGCGGGCAATGGAGAAACCAGGAGGAGGCCACTAGTTCCTAGAACTGAGCCTTTTCTGTACTGGCAATTGGTCAGGCTTTGATGTAAATGCTCACAGCAGCCTGGGTAATGGGCACATTTGAACAGAACACAGAGATAAATCATTTTAAAAAGGAAGAGGATGATTTTATTCTATGTTGTAAAATCCCTTACTTCTTCCATATCAAAGGTCAGGGAGTCCTGGGCAGTCATATCAATGAACTGAAATCCTCTGAACCCCATCAGTCCCTTCCGGAATATCTTGCACACCTTGTTCATGACTACGATATCCAAAGCAAGCCTGTAAAAAGTCTTAAAAGAACAAGCACAGGAAATCATTAAGTCCAAATTAAAGTATAAGCATTTGTATTTATAATGGGAGGCACCATGGTGTAGGTGAAAGACTGGGCGTTAGAAAACCTGGGCTCTGTCACTGCCCCGTTTTGTAACCTTGGGCAAGTCACTTCACTTCTCTGTGGCTCTGTTTCCTCTTCTCACTCTTTGTCTGTCTTACCCGTTTAGATTGCAAACTTTTTGCTCTCTCATTATGTGTGTCCCAAGCACCTAGTCCCATGGGGCCCTGATCTCAGTTAGAACCACCAGAGCTACTGAAATACAAATAATAACCATTACCATTTAATCTAACTAAGGCCTCGTCTGCACTGCTGCTGGCGTGATTGATACATATAGCTACACACAGCAGTATACAGCCTTTCACTGTGGCAGGGAAAGGCTCCAAAAGCAGGGAGGCAGCAGGACACTACACGGCTAAAAATAACAGCAAAGTTTGGGGAGGCAGAGTTTGAGCAGGTAGAGATCCATGTAGGTTATATACCCTAAGGTTCTGATTTGTTGTTACTCTACTTGGCTAAGCAGTGCCTCACCTTTACATTGTTATTCATACCCGTGCTAGGGGGAAATGCAGTGTAAGTACTCTATACGCCGCCCTAAGCATACACAGCCTAAAGAGCAGAGCTACAAATCCAGTTCAATTATACTTTATTGGCATGAAAAGCTGTACAACTGCTGCCACAGTGTAAACGACACAGACCGTATAGATACCTTTGGAAAAATGACTAAAGATTAGATCTGAAGATCTGCTATGCATATGTTTTTACTCTCCATTGCCTTCATATCTGGTACCACAAAGTTAAGTGATCACAATGCAACTAAGAATTTCCTCCTCCTCCAAGCCATGTCATTCTTCATTAGAAAAGGGCTTGGGGAAAGGGAGAAATTTAATTAGCTTAGACTAATGTGCTGTTTAACTATTACAGAATGAAAGTTTGGGCTCTGTTAGCTGTCAATAAGGCTGGAGAATTGATTCCAAGGGAAAGCAGACATTAATTTTTGATGTGGTTACAGACTTTTGGGGAGAGCAAAAGTGCATTCTATTAACATTACCACTATTATACCAAACAGAAGGGGGGAAATAAGCATTTAACAGCTTAAGCAACTATTTGGATGGGGTGACAGAGAGTGTTCTGCCTTTTTAGACCAGCAGCCAATCACCTCACTCCACTGGGAACAAAATGCCTCCTTAATGGTAACAAGAGTCATTCTGAGAAACTAGACAAACCCCATTAGCCTGACACATGCTGAATGGTTCACAACCATCTTGTAAGCAGAACACTGAAGACACTGTATGGAAGACATGTGAAATATAACAAACATGGCTAAGTAATCTGAATTGTAAACAGCTTAATGAATGCCAACCCATTAAAAAAAACAGACCTTGACTACTGGCTTCCCAAAACACAAATAAGAATGTTAGAATGACCATACTGGGTTAGATCAAAGGTCTATCTAGCCCAGTATCCTGTCTTCTGACAGTGGCCAATGCCAGCTGCTTCAGAAGGAACGAACAGAACAGGTAATCATCAAGTGATTCATCCCCTGTTGCTCATTCCCAGCTTCTGGCAAACAGAGGCTAGGGACACTATCCTGGCTAATAGCCATTGATGGACCTATCCTCCATGAACTTACCTAGTTTTTTTTTGAACCCTGTTATAGTCTTGGCCTTCACAACAAATAAATCTATCATCTGTGCCTCTAAACTGCACTAAATGTAATTGGATTGGAAAGCTGGGCAACCTATACCATAAACCCAAACATCTAGTTAGTTTTTAATATAAAAGGTTAAACTAAAAGCAGCAATGGTTCCTAGATGCAAAGATAGTGAGGGCTCGGGATGGGGAAGGTATTGGATCAGCGGCTTCTCTTTAAATAGAACCAAAACTCTCAACTTGGGAGGGATATCATCCCCCCTGCTTTAGGGCTTAAACTTTCTTTTTGCTATGGGGGGGGTTAGGAAGAAACCTTCCCTTGGGGCAGGTTATCCCATAACTGCCTTGTCATAAATATAAAGGGAAGGGTAACAACCTTCCTGTATACAGTACTATAAAATCCCTCCTGGCCAGAGGCACAAAATCCTTTTATCTGTAAAGGGGTAAGAAGCTCAGGTAACCTGGCTGGCACCTGACCAAAATGACCAATAAGGGAACAGGATACTTTCAAATCTGGGGTGGAGGGACGGGAAGGCTTTTGTTTTTCTGTTCTGGGTCTGTCTGTTCTGTGTGCTTGCCGGAGAGAGTTCAAGAAAGCAAACAATCAACTCCATTAGAATTAGTAAATAGTAGCAAGGAAATGCGTTAGTTTATTTTTGTTGTGGCTTGTGATTTTCTCTGTGCTGAGAGGAAGGTGCATTCCTGGTTTTCTTTTTGTAACTTTAAAGTTTTTGCCCAGAGGGAAATCCTCTGCGTTTTAAATCTGATTGCCCTGTGAGATTAGCTTCCCTTCTAATTTTACAGAGGTGCTTCTTTTACCTTTTTTCTTTCTAATAAAGTTCTGTTTCTTTTAAGAGCCTGACTGATTTCTCTATGGTCCTAAGGCCCAGGGGTTTGGGTCTGTGATCACTTTGTAACCAATTGGTTAGGATATTATTCTCAAGCCTCCCCAGGAAAGGGAGTGTAAGGGCTTGGGGGGATATTTTGGGGGGAATAGGAACTCCAAATGGTCCTTTCCCTGATTCTTTGTTAAATCATTTGGTGGTGGCAGCATACCCTCCAAGGGCAAAGAGTTTGTGCCTTGGGGAAGTTTTACCCTAAGCTGGTAGAGATAAGCTTAGGGGGTCTTTCATGCGGGTCCCCACATCTGTACCCTAGAGTTCAGAGTAGGGAGGGAACACGGACATGCCTATTAAAGGATTCTTGCACTTTCCTCTGAAGCATCTGGTATAGACCACTGTTGGTGGTAGTATGCCAAATTAGCTGGATCACTGATCTCATCCAGTGTGTTCCTAACTCAGCCAGCCCCTATGCTTGCTGAGAGTTCCCACTACAGGAGGAACCCCTCAGCTCTAGTCTTAAGGCAGCTTTCAGTCTCCTTTGCATTGCTGCAGATGAAGATGTAGCCCTAAATGTTAAACATCTGCTAATCTTTCTTGATAGTTAACATTACTGTTTGTGTTCATCCCTGTCAGGGGCCCTTGGAAAACATATCTCCATTGATTTATTTTAAGTGAATATACTGCCTGAGAAAGGAGCTGGAGGCTAAGTCAGCTATTTTACTCAAAGTAGCAGGAGTAACAGTTTATACTGACAGAAAAAAAGCCGAAATGCATCCGATGAAGTGAGCTGTAGCTCACGAAAGCTTATGCTCTAATAAATTTGTTAGTCTCTAAGGTGCCACAAGTACTCCTTTTCTTTTTGAGAAAAAAAGCCAACAGACATTGGGGTTTCTGCAGGGGAAAAGATCATACCTTCATTCTTCTTTGCTGGTTAGTCGTATCCAGCTTACTACCTACAAATAAATAATAAAGCAGCTTGTTTTAAACAGTGCCTTTAACACTCACTAATCAGATCTCAACATGTGCTGCTGTAAGAAGGTAATTATTTCTGATGGGATATTTGTTGCATTTTGTTGTTATTCTGGGCTCCGAAAACTTTGTCTAGACTGGGCAAATGAAGTTTCCTTATCAAAGATCACTCTGGTTACAGTGTGTATGGTAACACCCATTGTTTCATGTTTTCTGTATATATAAATCTCCCCACTGTATTTTCCACTGAATGCCTCCGATGAAGTGAGCTGTAGCTCATGAAAGCTTATGCTCAAATAAATTTGTTAGTCTCTAAGGTGCCACAAGTCCTCCTTTACTTTTTATAAAAGACAGTGCAGTCACAGCAGCACGCCCAGTTACAGTTAGATTCCATCACTACATGATTGAGAAATGAACAGATTGCCGGTTGGAGTGAGGGATTTGAAGAGTACGTTCCGTCCGATAATTCCTGAAGAGATTTTAGCCTCTTTCCTGGTTTTCTTCAGTGAAACTCAAATAACAAAAAAATTCTACTTATATAGGGGGAGGAGTGCACCATAGTTTATCAGTAGATGGGGAAGTAGGCAGGCAGCTATCACCCAAAGTTTAGTGAAGAGCTGGCATGGTATGAAAGATAAGGGGACAGGGCAGTTTCTCAATCCAGACCACTGGAAGGAACATCAGTTTAATCTATTCTCAGCATGGGGTGGAAGAAAGCAGCAGAGAGTGAAGAGAGCTGCCCAAATTAGACGCAGATCCACACTGCTACCCCCCCTACCTCCCCCCAACTACAAAAGGTGCTTTATTGCTGTGACTAAAATCAAGTAGTTCCATGCAAATTAGCTGCCTGCCATTCCCCCTGCACCTATGCTGGTCCTTGCTGGGGAGTGGGAATCCCTGAGACGAGGAAAAAAACCCACAAGTTGGGCAAAAGAACCACCAACCCTAAAGGAAGAAGGAAAAAAGGAGAGAGAGAGAGAGAGAAAACATCAGGAAAGAAAATGAACAGAAAAATTGACACACACAGGCAACTCTACCAGGATCTGGCAAGAGGGGCACCCACCAACCCCTCCCAGTGGACAGGAGATTCCAACAGCAGCAGACTGGGAACTGGGGTAGGTGGACCTGTGACTGGTGGGCTTGGCACTGGTAAGGGGACAAGCTGAAGGAACAGAGGCCACCAGGGCTTAGGTGGAGATTGTGTGCATTTGGGATAGGAAAAGCTGAGGCTGTAGGAGGGGAGCTATAGGCTAGTAGGAGGTATTAGGCCTAGGAACCAAGGCATGGCTTCGTGGTAAAGCTGAGGGGAGAAGCCTCTCTTCTGGGTCAGAGGCTTTGAGCAGGGATTTTCTCTCCCCTGCTACAGGATGGGGGTGCCTATCAGCCTAGGGACAGGAGTTTACTTGTCCCTGATACTGACCGAAACAGGAATAGAGCTTCAGGTCTGTGGGAAGTGAAGAGTGTCTTATCTTGTACATGGTTGTGGCTCCCCAGAGTAGCCTTTGCCTGCTACAGCCAGAGATTCCGCAGCCACGTCAGGCCTTTGTGACAGGTTCAGAATCCAGCTACAGAACTGAGGAACCCCATAGAAACACCCCAATGCAACCCACATCAATACCCTACTACAATACCCTTCAGCTCCCAGCACCTTCCTCCATATGGAGGCTCCTCCACCACCAGCTGGAACACCCCAAGCCCAGCTCGTTCCTCTGCAGGGACCTCAGCCCTCAAACCCCTTTCTCCTCATGAACACTGCCCTATACCTATACCCCTCTGCAGGAGCTTTCATGCTCCTCCCTGTGGTGTTTCCTACCATCTCCCACCGGTTTCACTTTCCTGACCCCTGCTCAAACAGCCCAAACGTTCCTTCCTTTGGGACTCAGCTTTGCTGTCTTCCCCCGCCCATCAAACCCGCCCCCATCCAGGAAAATACAGTATGAGGCTGTACAGTTTTCCCTGCTGAGCTCTCTCAATCCTATCTTGAAAGTCAGCTGCAGCCAGAGTTTGTCCTTGGTAGCACAGCTCCAATGAAGCCACATTGCCAGGAACACAGTGAACCACCAGCAGCAGACTGAAGAGGCAAAGCTCTTATGCACAGACGACTTTGGCCACCTATCGATCCCAGAGACTTGGAGTTGGCCTCCATGACCTGTTTGGTGACAAATTGTGTTGCCTGAAGGAACCATGGGGAAGGGGGGAAAATCTCAATGTAGGTGGCAAACTAGGCTAGTATGTCTTAAAGTAACTTTAGACTTCAAGGCCAATAGGGCAATGCACATATCAATACGTACACCTGTGTTGCTGTAAAATAATAAATGGATACTTACTTGGATTTAGGCACTTTCAACCTTTGCATATTGGAGTGAGGAAACATACACCAAAGCATGTGTGGGTTTCTGGTTAGGAAACATACAATTCTATAGATTTTTTGTTTGGGAAAAAGTGTCCATGGAAATTTTCCTTTTAAACAAGCAAAACTTTTGTCATGTTGAGAATGGCCAGTTAACTCTAGTTTTTTAGTTGGTTTTTTTTTATATATATATAAGGTTTAGCATTTTCAAAGTTTTGGTATTTATGGACAGTTTCAAGAGTCAATATTAACATATCTGTATCAAAAGCAATTATTTTAGATAAGCAGCATTAACACACACAGCACCTCAACCTGGAGGAAAAATACAACCAAGACAATCATCACACAATACAGGCTGTTTCCTTAAAAAAAAAAGTTTACATTTCAACAAGGAACACTATACATTAAGTTACAATATATATAGATTTGTCTCTCTTTAAATTTTGTACAAACAAACATTCTTCAGACCACATGATCAAGCTTGTGTCTTGACAGCACAAAAAGGAAAAGCCTTGCTGGCTTCCAGCCTTGAACGAGAACCATGGACCCATGTCTTTTAGGTGATTTTTCTGCATTTTAACCAACAGTTTTTGCATGCACACAGCTCTTCTTATGAAACAGACCAATCACTCTTCGTGAGCAACTGACATAAGGAGGAAAGATTGGTGAAGAATTAGTTCATTGAAAACCCTGTGGAAGCTCAGAATTAGTAGGCTTGTAAAACGAAGTGTTTTGAGGACGCCAGAGTTAACTTTAGAAATGTTTCTAATGCCTATTGTGAGCTCATATTTATATGTAAACTCACATTAAATGACTATGCAACATACTCAGAACAGCACTATGCTCGATTCTTCTTTCACTCACACTAGATTAACTCTGATACAACTACAATGAAATCAGTGTAGTTTATACATGTGCATGAGAGGAGAATCAGGCCTTTTATCTGTAACCTAGCGAACCAAAACACCAATTTGAGTACAAGTGGGCCTATGTGTCCAGATCACTTCAGATTGTGCAAAACATAACACACGTTGCGTAAACATAACTTTGTAAGAGGAAAGACTACGCTCTCTCCAAAGACAACAGTGATATAACCAGAGTATACATTTAGACGGAAAAGAATTAGAATTTAAAGAATTTGAAGTTAATTTTGAAACTACAATTTGAGTATCAGCCACAGAAATATTTAAAATAAAATCAATTATTTCACAATGTTCTATAACTAAAAAACAGGAGAAATGGGATGGCAAAAACCAGAGATTAAAACTTTTACATTTATATGTAATTTCTTTCACTCCATAACTGACCCCTTTACATTTATCTCTATCTGCACCCTCTTGACAAAAAACTTCTGGTTCTATTCTTTTCAGGGAACTGTGCAATTCAAACTAGATTGGGAAAAGTCACTCCTTAGTCTGCTATACAAAATGGCCTAAAAGAGCTTTTCCTTTAGCAGCCTGTATTCACTAAGAACTAAAGTCTATATGCTTTGAATTTTCTCCTGCTTAGTGTATAATCAGATCATGTGTTATATTAGGAGAAATAGTAACTGGCAAAAAAAAATAGTCCTTCCTCAACATTGTCACTGGGGAAATAAGCAACAATTGATGGGTATTTAATCACTGCAAAATTTTTGCCTTCGATTTTTACATTAATCAGGAATCTAGAATTCTTTTGAACCTGTCACTGGTAATTTTTAATACTAATTTGCTGTTCTGAATCAAGATTTCAATGTCAATATCACAGAATACTGAGGAAGGTGATTTATCCTGGAATGTACCAACTGAAATTGTAAAAGTAGCAGGAAAAGATAAATGATATTCAACAGTAGCTGAGTGGGAGGAAGAATCAACTGCTAACATACTGCTGACAGAATTTTAAAGAAAAAGATAATCCTGTATGCTGTGCACTCCAGGGCTATAAATGAAGCAGGACCAAAATCCATTCTACATGAGATGCCACAACTTTAACAGAAATATAAAATGCACAGCATATCATTGAATTTACCTACACAGAAATGTATAAGGCAAACCACAAATGAAATGAGTTCAAATGCAATCTATGAGACTCCAGACAACTAGAGATTCTATAACTGCCCACATGAAGTAATGTTGGCTCTTACTTAAAAAGAGTAGTCCCTGTAGGAACGTTTAAACCATTTAAAAACCACAAAAATTAGATTTTAACAGTGTTAACAGTATTAGGAATACTTATTGGAGTAAAGATTTTTAGAGGTAAGACCTTAACTGATGCAGCATATAAAGATACTTGGAGATCCTAAACACAATAGGAGATTTCAAGGATCTTTAGCTTTAAGTGCACAAAAGTAAGCAATTCAAGATTATTTCAGATTTCTAATATTTAAAGATGTTTGTGCACACTTTAAACGCACATTAATAATATTGATCTGAACCATTTTTATCCTTTATATGCACAAATAATACTTGTAATAATTTTTCCTTTGCAAATCTGTAAGTAAAACCATAGCCAAACTGATCGTGCAAGTTATATAAACGAGAGTGAATTGTTATGGCTGAGTTATTAATCCCTGGAAACAGGGGTTAATAATGCATATGCTGGTAGAGCTGAACCTATAGTGGTTCTGAATGCTGCTATAAACAACATCTGAAGCAAACCTACTGTTATTTAATTTGGTAGTTATGTTGTATCAGTTTTATTTCCTTTATTGCTTAAAACTGATTTTAAAATATTTGTAAGTATGAGTTATTCATTACAAATTCTGCCTGGCATATAAAATATAACTCAGTTCTTGCTGCTTCTATGGACTTGACTTTGACGATGATGCAGAAAAAAAAAAATTCCTCTGGCATTAATTCAATTAGCTCCTGAAATGTAACTGACAAGAAACAACATAGACCCTTGTTCAGTCCTAACAGCTGTCTTAGGCAAAACTTGAGACCCATTTATTTTCTGACCACCACAAAGACAGCACCTCTGTATGTTGTTTGTTTTTCTACTGCTTATCTCAGCACGGCAGATGGCTTATAGATTTGGAATATTGTTTTTAATCATGGTATCACTAAATACCTACGCCATGACCATCAGCATATTAAATCATATGCCTACGTGAATGTAAAGTATAAGTGCACAAAGAGGGAAGTAAGCTAAAACACTACCACCAATCTTTCCATCTTTGCAACTGTTGCTTTTAGTCATTATGACCAGCTGGCTGCTGCCCTTTCAGTATAAAGGCTGCAGGTTGAGAAAGTAAACCCCATGATAAAGCCAGAATGTTAAATGCATCAAAACATAATCCTCTTCTACTCTGCAATCCATCTACTCCAGTTCCATAACCCAGTTTTATTTTCACCTGGCAATTTCACCTTTCCATCACTAACATTCCTATCAGATGCAGTCCACATTTTTCATGCATCCATTGACCTTGGCACTTTTAAAGTTCTGCATCTTGATTTCCAAAGACTTTATTTTTCTCTCAAAATGACTGCTACTGTTGATGCATTTAAGGGCAGATTTCGTTGTCTCTATAGTACCAAGATAGGTGAGGGTTTCAAAGAGATTAGTGAGAGTAGCATTCTGATTCATATTATAAAACTCAGGGATTTAATTTTGGAAGACCTACTGAAATACTGAGCAAAATAGACCATCTGGACAGTATGGAAGGGAAGAAGGAGGAGGTGTTCCACATGGGAACTGAATGACCTGGAATTGGCAGTGAACCGTATCAGCTGTAAATCAAAGCAGCTGTCTGTCAGAACTAGTGTATGGAGCCTATACTGACTGTCACAATGCCATTTTGTAGAATGGCATTGTTTGAAGAATATCCGCCTTCTTTTCCAAGACTTTTAGAGTCCTCCGAGTTGCAATTCCTTAATGCCTTCATGGATTTAAATAGTGGCAGAGTTCTGGCAGTCTCTGATTCTATCTGCCTCCACAGACAATGCTTGCTCTCTGGGTTCTTGTTTAACTTGGCGCACACAAATGGTACCCTCTGGATTTTCTTCAACTTTAAAAGCAAAACACAAAACAAAACATTAAGATCAAAACTCCATCGATAACACTTAGCTCTTAAGAACTGTATATAATTAGAAGCAAAAAATGACTGTAGCTTGGGAAAACATGATGATTTAGGCTAGAACATGGGGCATTTGAGAGATCAGTATTTCAGTAGTTTAACAAAGTCATAACACTTGCTGTGTTAAAAGATGAAGCAAGCAGAATTGAATTTGTTGCAATAAAAAACTTCTGAACAAAAATCTGAAATAGTTTTATGCACGAAAAAGAATAAATGGACTGGAATGTATAAAGTTACTTTCTCTAAGGAGTCTTTTTTTTTTTTTTTTTTTTTTTAAACAATATGAGGAGTCCACTCTTCAGGTATGAATCTTAGGTGTCTCTTATAAATATACAGAGCCAAATTCAGCCGTGACGTAAGTAAGTACTATCAGACTGAAGATGTGGGAGCTGTATGCAAGTACACCAAGACTGAATTTGGGCCGTCTACTTAAATACACAAACTTGTCATCTTAAACAAGTACTTTTTGGGAAGAGGTTGTCAGTGAACAATTGTGGGTATGAAAGAGACAGATTACAATAGAAAAGTTGTTTTAAATAATAGCTTAGAACTTCATCCCCAGTACAAACATATGATCATGCTGGACAGAAATGACCATGCTGGACAGGTTACATATTTTCATCAGCCAAGCTACTCTAGTATTTAACTACCAGTCTGATAAGAGAGAGAAGCTGTATTGTAAAGAATGATTTTAACTGACTTGTCCTGAATGTGCATCTGGGACCAGTATCTCAGAATCCACAAAGTCCAGCACAAAAAAGTTGATTTGTTCCTGTAAATTATCTCAGTTTGGGCCTGCCCAATAGCACTGGACTAATTGGGGAAAATTCTGGATCTAGCTCTAGATTGTCTCCTGGCTTCTTACTCTCCAGGATTCTCCAACAGGCTTACTTGGCCCCTTAAGACGATGAAGTATGTGGTGTTGTTTAGAAACATCTCCTCCTGACAATTAATGAGTGGCACTGTTATGTTCTGAAAGGAGTCCCGCACACTTTCCAGGCCAAGAAGGATGACGACTATGGAGTGATGGGGGTGTTCAGCACAAATAAAATGAGGTACCCTCAAGGGATGTGGAGAGGCCTCCAGGAAAATATAAAAAAGCTACATTTTGTTGTTAAATGGTCTTGTTTCTATAATTTTACTCCCCTTTGTTCTTTTTCTGTTTTGTATAAAATATTTCTTTAAAAATTCACACACCTTTCCCCCAATATTTTGCTTTTATGTAGTTTAGAGAGACAGCACCATCTAGCTTGAAAGGCCACACAGAATGACTGATGGACTAGAGAACAGAAGAGACATTTTTGATGACCTTTCTGGAATCCTTATACCAACAATAAAAACAGATTTTTTTGAGGACAACAGTTAAGGTCAATTATAAGAATTTGGAATAGCTTCAAAAACAACATTCCAGTGCAAAAGACTGGAAAGTCCAGGGCAATTTTAGATACATTTAAACATTGAGATTTTGGTTGACTTAAATTAGAAATAGATGATACAATCAGTAAATGCCCCCTTGCACAATTTAGTAGTTAATTTCCGTATAGTTAATGCTTTCCCTACATTCTGAATTTTCAAAGTAGTGCAGAATTTAGTACCAAGAAAACATAAGTGCACTTAAAAAGTTGTCAGTGAGGAAGCTGGAGGCGGGGCTTGATAGATGGTTAGGAGAGAGTTGTGGCTTTGGGCACTTGCAAAGATATGAGAGGCAATTTGGGATTGTAGGATAAGCACATTATTAGCTGGATAGTTCTGCTAACCTGCTCAGAAGTCACATTTCAGAATTCGCAGACACTGAGAAAAATGGGGCTATTTGCAATTATCATTTCTGGCTGTCTGCAGACTCAGGAAGACAAGATTGCTTCAGTCTACATGTGGTCCACATCTGAAGAGTTTATTTTACAACCATTAGGGCTCAAAACTTTAGGATTTTTTAAATGAAAGCTTAGATTCTGGAGCACGATTTGTTAGCAGAAGATGTGTTCTGTACCAAATTCTATGGCAGAGGTTCACAAAATACAAGGCCCTGATTATAAGGGCCTTCAGGGGCTCTCTATTCTCTGAGAGGAGAACATTTTTCTTTGGGTTTACTGTGATTTTTTTTTTAAATGCATTTTCTGAAAAATGTTTAAAACTCCAAGAAATTACTGGTATATAATTAAAAAAGTTGCAACTGATCAACCCTGCACTCCACCAGGAGAAACTGGAAGAAAAATGAGACCTCCCAGAAGACAGTGTGAATCCGTCTTAGAAAATAGCTTGGGGTGGGAGAGGGGGAAGTCTCAACATTTTCAAGTTGCTTATGTTTTGCAGAGTTTAAATGCATTAAAAAAAAAAACAACAAAACCCCAGCTCTCCTTACAAACTTTTCTTGTTGAAACTGTTAGTTTACCGAAACATGCAGGGCTTTTGTTAAACAAAAATATTTTATTTACTGTTTTTAGTAAACTAAAATGTTTTATGTAGTAAAAAGCAGTTTTCAGTAAATGAAAAAAAAATTGATAAAGTTTGAGTAAAAAGTCATGAAAAATTCCACAAACTGAAATTTTTAAAAGTTCAACAGTTTTTGACACAAACAAGTTTTCAAAAAAGGCCATTTTCAGCAAAAACATTTTCAAAAATTTCAATTAGCTGTTTAGAAACTAAGTAGGATCTGCTCATTCAGTATTCAAAAGAGTATCCTGGTGATGACAGATTCCCCACGGCATCCCACAACACACATGGCTAAGAAAATTAATTCTCAATTTGTGCATTTAAATACCGTAGGTAGATTTAAAAACTTACTAAGAGCTGGATGGTTGTCTACAATCCGTATTGGAATGGTCTGGACGTCTCCCAAAAGAAACTGATGGATCCCTCCCTCCAGGCTTCCTGTATCCTCTACACCTCCAACAGTTACCAGCTGGCCCATAGTGACCAGATTTTGATCTGATATAGGCAGATTTCCAATAGCGGAGGCAGCATTGTTGCTCTGGGTTAGACTGGCACCTGTGTGAAGATTGTGTCCTTGACTGAGTACTAGCGAGTGGTTGGTTATCACACTCCCTATGGAATCCAGAAGACTTGCAGGGTTGGGAGCAGAATGGTTATTTACTGCTATCAGGGCTGTTGCTCCATCCACGGAGGTGAATGTTGGCTGCAGCTGTAATCCCTGTGAAACAGAAAACAGTAAGTCAATATCACAGTGTTCTACATCAATCAATACGATAGTGTGAAGAGTTTGTGACCCTCAGGGCTCTGAATTGGGGACCTTGGGGCAACTGTGTCAAACAAAAATTTGTAACTGATTATGAATGAAGGCTGGGTTTCCCAATACTGCTTTTTCCCAGCGGAAGAGTGGGTGTGAAGAGCAAGGCAGACTGTCTCTGAGCAGCTGCTCCTTTAAGAGGAGGGAGCAGGCAGTGAAAGAGCAGAGGGCAGGGGTGTCATGAGGTCTTCACAGGAGGAGGACGGGGGAAAGCAAACAAAAGAGCAGCTACTGTAGGAGAAGGTGGGATATCCAGGATAGAGAGCAGAGGGAAGATGGGCAGTGATAGCAAGGGACCCACAAAAACAGACTGGGGTCAGGACCAGTTGATTTTAAGGGTATCATGCTCCTACTGTAATTCCATGTAGGAGCATCATGGGCCCTCAGTAATTGACTTTAATTGATTTTGTGGGAGGAGAGAATTGGTTCTGGTCAAGTAAGAGGAAATAAGCCAGAAAAGAGGAATTATTGGGGTGCGGGTGGGGGGGATGTGCCTGAGGAACATGGATTGGGGGAAGGAGGGAAAGATCTGCAGTTCTGAGTTTTTGTGGAGAATGCAATGGGTTGAGTTCCTGGGGGCTGGTTGGAGTAGGACAAGACTGGGGTTCGTAGAGAAGGAAACCTAGTTTCTGGGTCTGAGTTGGGAGCTGCTTTTTGGTTCTCAATACAGTTTTAGAAGTGAGAGAGAAGAGAAATAAATGGTTGTGGGATTGGCTCACTGACTGCATCTATCCTAACTCGTCTGTAGGAGAATCCCTGGATTTAACAGTGCTCACAGGATAGCAGTGGGATCACTTACATGCCAAGTAAAAAGCCAAAATGCGTAAAAATGCAAGGAAGTTGCCATAGAGGGAGCCGACAGCTACTTCAGATCTGGCTTCCCTTAGCAAAAATTTGTGGGGCACGGATCAGTGTTCACGCTACAATCCCTGTCAGTACCCAGGCCAGGGAAGCTAATGATCCAACTAGTGGACCACATTTGGTGATGAATCCTGGTCACGTGCCACCTGAAGCATGCTGCGCTTTTGCTAAGAAGAAGAGCGAAAATTTACATAGGGAGCGTATGGGATAGTTAGCAGAGAGGAATTTTACAGTCCTCAACGTCTCCATCAGGATTCCCAGAACAGCATAGGTTGAAATTCTGGCCATCTTGGTGAAGGTGTTAGAGAACTTGACTACCTGAAGCTGTGCAAATATCTTGGGCTGGAGTGAAGACAGCGAGGACAACAGCTGAGCTGTCTCTGGAGGCAAGTTCTCCCCAGTCTGACTGGATTCCACTTTGGTGGTGATTGAGTCTCCTGGTGAACTCCCTGCAGCATCACAGAGACCAATGAACAGAGATTATGACAAAGATTCTGTTAGTTTACAGAGGTTTTAATACTACCTGAGCCTGATGAACAAAAGCTCAAAAGCATTGTATCACAACACTGAAACATATAAAAACATTTACATTTGCATAATAAATAGTCTGTATTTTGTGTAGAAAAACTTAGATGCCAAAGGAAGGAGAACAGGTTTGATGTGAGAAAAAGTAAATACAGGGGTGTATAAAGTTAGAGAGTTTAAATTTTAAAAAGATAGGGAAATTACTAAGGGGAATAAAGCAATTGCTCCCTATCCTTTCTGTTAAATTCCATGTTATAAATTCATGGGAATCTATAAGCAAAAGAATTTCCATCGAAGCAGCAAGCAAATTGTTTGAACATACATACACCCTAGATAAAAGCATAGGTAATAGGAAGACAGACAAAATTAACTATGAAGTACATGGTTCTTCAATAAAACTTTATGAAGAAATCCTACAGGTTTCTCTCCACTGTTCATGGAAGTGAGGTAACTTTAATACCTTCAATAGTGAGCTAACTATTTTACAAAGCCCTTTTATCTAGAAGTCCTTCTGGTTTCCAGACTATTGTATCTTCCCATGGAAACCCCTATTTTATGGAAGTTTTGGTTGCTTCTGAAGCTTTATAAAAATCAAGATTTGCCTAAATTGTTTCCCAAAAAATCCTCCATTGGCTCATCATGTATTCAGTCCCTGTGACACCCAAAATATTTGCAATTTAATAAATGACTCAAGTCTCAGACAGATATGCAGTTGTGTTGGCCCAGCATCCTCCTGGTATCTTGCAATTTTACCTTTGAAATCAGCAGGTGATTTTTTTCAGCAAGAAATTACATAATATTTCCAGCAACGTGAGAAGTGGAGAAGTCCTTCAATATACACTGAGACCCAAACTCTAGCTGCTAATGAAATAATCCTGATTCTCTTTGAGCACAATTATCTTAATATAGTGCAATTGGTACAGTAATCCTGTGGTTTTTGTTCATACTATACAATTAATCCTCGTGCATCGGGGGAAGGGCTATTGCCTAATATCCTATACGATACTACTGCAGCATATGTAAGAATGTTCCAGCTTCCTAGTCAGTGTATTAAATACATCACACGGATGTTCTGTAGATGTTTATTAATTCCATATGTATATGGAACATATATCACAACAGATGTGAAAGAGAACGAAGGGAACTGATAGACCTATAAATCTAGATAATTACAGGGATTCGATGCTTATGAGAGGATAGGAGAAAGGCACCATATGCTGAAGGAGATATACATTGAAAGAAATGGATTTCTCTACAGTAAGCAAGCTTTCCCCAGTTTTCCCCAGGTTGTTGCTTGATCATTTGAAGGAACAATTCTATATTGGCACAAACTGAAATAAAAGAAAAACTTATACACAAAGGAGACTGCTTGGACAGTCGATGTCTTTACCCTTGTTATTGTTTCAGATACTTATGCTTGAATAGAAGTCCAGGTTCTCTTTTTACACAGTCTTGCAGTGAAGTTATCCTGTTTGTGACACCATATTCAGTTTCGGCAGAAACGAATGTGATGTCATAATGCACATGGATACATCTGGGAAGGAGGACGCCAGCTAACTACAGACAACTGCAGCAGCGCCAGAGGAGATGGGAGAACTTGCTGCTCTGTGAGGAGGAAACTGGCTGCTATCCATCAAGGCCAAGAACTGGCATGCTGTACTGGCAACAGCAGGTGAGGAGCAGATCCCCATGACTGAGGAGGAGGAGCCATTCACTCCCCCTAGGCTGGGAGGCGCACTGCCACAGCACCTATGAGGAGGAGATGTACGGTGCTGGTAGTCAGGGACTCCTGCTGAGGGAAACAGAGACATCCATCTGCCAACCTGACATTATGTCTCAAGAACTGTACTGCCCGCCTAGAGCCCACACCTGAGACATTATGGAAAAGATGCCGATGCTCATCCGTCCCTCTGATCACTATCCTTTGATGTTCATCCATGTAGCCACTAATGATACTGCCAGGTCTGACCCTGAGGAGATCAGCTGTGTGACTACAGGGCTCTGGGAACGAGGGAGAAGGGGTCAGAGGTTCTTATCTATCCTTCCAGTTGAGGGTTAGTGCCCAAGCAGGGACACACACATCCTGTAGATGAAAGCGTGGCTGCACAGATGGTGTCGATGGGAGGGCTTCAGCTTTTTTGACTATGGGATACTATTCCAGGAAGAAGATCTGCTGGAAAGAGATGGGTCCACCTGACCAAGAAGGGGAAGAGCATCTTCATGCACTGACTTGCCAACCTAGTGAGGAGGGCTTTAAACTAGGTTCAGTGACAGGAGGTGACAAAAGCTCAGGTAAGTATTAAAAAAAGTGACCTTAACAGTTAGTTAGATGTTGAGGGGAGGATGTGGAAAATTACAAAAGGGTCAAAGGAGTAACAAGAAGGAAATCAGGGGGGAATCTGATCAACATTTTAGATATCTGTTCACAAATAAAGAGAGTATGGGGAATAAACAGGAAGAGCTGGACTAAATTATGATTTAATTGGCATCACAGAGACTTGGTGGGATAATGACTGGAATATTGATGTAGAGGGGCATAGCTTGTTCAGAATGGAGAGGTAGGGGAGAAAAAGGGAGGAGGGGTTGCACTGAACATAAAGGATAGATACACTTGTTCTAAAATCCAGAAGGAGGTGGGAGACAGACCAGTTGAGAGTCTTTAGGTAAAGATAAAAGGGTTAAAAAATAGGGATGATGTCATGTGGGGGGGTCTATTATAGACTACCAAATCAGGAATCAGGAGGGGGATGAGGCATTTCTAAGACAAATAAGAGTGATAGCCAAAACACACTAACAGGTAGTAATGGGAGACTAACTACCCAGATATCTGTTGGGAAAGTAATACAGCAAAACACAAAATTTCCAGTGAATTCTTGGAATGTATCAGGGACCATTTTTTGTTCAAGAAAGTGGAGGAAGAAACTGGAGGACAGCCACTTCAGACTTGATTCTGACCAACAGGGAGGAATTTGTAGCGAATCTGAAGGTGAAAGGCAGTTTGGGTGACAGTGATCATTAAATGATAGATTTCATGATTCTAAGGAAAGGAAAGAGTCAAAGCAGCAGACTTTAACAAACTCAGAGAACTGGTAGTATGGTTGCATGGGAAGAAAATCTAAGAGAAAAAGGAGTTCAAGAAAGCTGGCAGTTCCTCAAGGAGACAATAATTAAAGGCACTCCGGAACTTGCAGACACCACAGCGGTGGGGGACTCGGGAGCTCCAGCAGCAGTGATGGGGAAAGAGAACTAATAACTAAGGCTAAATTTTTGTCATGGATATTTTTAGTAAAAGTCATGGACAGGTCACGGGAAATAAACAAAAATTCACGGCAGCCCTTGACCTGTCCATGATTTTCATGAAAAATATCCCTGACAAAAATTTAGCCTTAGTTATTTGTTCTCTTTCCCTGCTAAGGCTAAGTTTTTTTCAGGGATTTTATTTCAAAGGGACCTTGACAAATTAAGAGCATTGGTCTGGATTCAACAAGATAAAATTTCATAAAGACAAGTGCAAAGTACTTCACTTAGGAAGGAAAAATCAAATGCACAATGAAGAATAATAATAAAGAATCTGGTGGTTATAGTGGACCACAAACTGAATGAGTCATCAATGTGCTGCAGCTGCAAAAAAGGCAAATATGATTCTGGGGTGTAATAACAGGAGTGTTGTATGTATGATACTGGAGGTAACTGTCCCACTTTACTTGGCACTGGTAAGGCCACAGCTGGAGTACTGTATCCAATTCTGGACACCACAATTTAGAATAGATGTAGACAAGCTGGAAAAAGTCCAGAGGAGAGCAACAAAAATGATAAAGGTTTAGAAAACCTGACCTATGAGGAAAGGTTAACAAAATGGGGCATGTTTAGTCTTGAGAAAAGACGACTGAGGGGGAACCTGATAACAGTTTTCAGATATGCTAAGGATTGTTATAGAGAGGATGGTGATTGACTTTTCTCCATGTCCATGAATGTAGGACAAGAAGTAATGAGCTTAATCTTCAGCAAGGGAGATTTAGGGTAGATATAAGGAAATTCTTTCTAACTATAAGGATAGTTAAGCTCTGGAATATGCTTCCAAGGGAGGCTGTGGTCGTCATCATCGGAAGCTTTTAAAAATAAGCTGGACAAACACCTGTCAGGGATGGTCTAAGTTTACTTGGTTCTGCCACAGCACACGGGGCTGGACTTGATTATTTCTCAAGGTCCCTTCCAGCCATATATTTCTATGATTAATACGTCCTTACAGGATCAAATAGAAGACAAAACAGGCTGGAAAGAAGACCATCTAACTAAACCCAATGGAGCCATGCATTCAGTTTCTGCAGAAATCTGAAAAAACCCACATCTCTCTGAATTCAGGTAGAATACAGTATCTCATTGCTTACATATTTAATGGACTCATTTGTCTTGGAGAGCTGTCTGTGGAGCCAAAATAAAAAAAGATTTGATTTTCCTTCATTACTGCCAGCATCCAGGAACCAAATACTGTAAGCCCACCCATTCTCACATTATTGAGAATCACTTCTAAATGGCTTCTGGAGGCACAAATACCCGTCCATCCAAAATACACGAATATCTCCAGCCACTGATTTTTGAGGATAAAGGTGAATGGTATGAATCTGGTGGTTCTGGAAAATCCTCCTTTCTCTAACATGACAGCCTTCCTCAAAAAAGGGACACTATTCAAATTATGAAGTCTAAAAATTGACCTCCTGTACTCTGACAGTTGCCCATACTGAAATTCTTACCTTAAGAGTTCCAAGCATAAGCGGTGTTTTTCAATTCAAAATGATCCATTGCAGCAGCAGCTAAAATAGAAGTTAAAAACAAAGGCCCAGCTTAGTGTGCAACTCACTGTAAATACACTGGTGTGCATAGAGCTTTGCATCATTAATCAGGTGCACCAGCTTATTTATGAAGATTCACACATCAAGCCAAACATTTGTTTTTGTATTTTTCCTGCTACAACAAGGATAACGATCAGTTTTGTGAGTGTGTGTAGTGTGGGGCAAGGGCTACATGCCAGGAATCCTTCAGGAAGAACTGCAACATAGGATAACTGTTTGTGTGGGTAAATCTTTAAG